>NC_142353.1:26925000-26927500 GCF_059441175.1 Urocampus carinirostris | reverse complement strand
ATCGGGCAGTGGGCAGGGGACACCCTGAACTGGTTGCCAGCCAATCGCAGGGCACACGGGGACAGACAACTCATTCACACCTAGGGACAATTTGGACCGGCCAATTCACCTGAAATGCATGTTTTTGGAATGTGGGAGGAAACCGGAATGCCCGGACGAAACCCACGCAAGCACGGGGAGAACATACAAACTCCGCACAGGAAGTCTGGAGCTGGATTTGAACCCACGTAGGAGGTTCCTATGACATGAACTGTGCCGCACATGCGCTAACCACTGCGCCGCCGTGCTGCCCGCAAATAAACCTGATTCATGAAAACAAATTAGAAGAATTATCATATAAATGTGCTTTTTAAAAAAATATACTTTTATTTACATTTATTTTACATAATATGAGCCTTACCTAAAGGAAGCTGATATATTTGTACTTGCTAGTACATGTGAACTACCTCGAAAAGCACAATGCTGTGCCTCGGTCACTCGGATTCTCTGTAGTTGTTATGCTGACTGAGCTTTTTAGCCCTCGTTCTCGGCTTTGCACTACGCCAACATTTAGTGATTAATTAATACACACTGTTCCTTGAATAAACCCATTTTTTTAAAAACATCAAAAACAAAAAAAAACAAAAATATGTTGTTGCCTCCCAAAAAAATCCACATTATTCATTATTTCTTCACCTAACTAATCAGTGTCTGTATAAAGTGACAATGATGTAAACAGTGCACAGGTTTAGGCATAGTAATATTAAAGAAAACAGCTAACAACAGTGAGCTATAACAGACAAAATAATCAACTACAGAGAGGTACAATGGTCAATATGACAAACTACATTGAGGTACACCAGTCAAAATAAAAAAAAAAAACTACATTACAATATAAATCGAACCAGAACACTTCAGTGAGGTGTAATATTGGAAATAATGACACAAAAGTAAGTTATGGTAGTCAAGATAACAAACTACAGTGAAATAAAATGTTTAAAGTAACAAACAACAGTGAGGTATATTGTTCCAAAAAACAAACTGGCGTCCTATGCAATCTCCTCCTCTCAATTTTAAGAAAAGAATGAACAAACCAAAAGTAAGAAGAACTATTACGCACCTTCTGTTGTAAAGTACAAACGCTGCCCGAATTCCGAACGAGATTCCGAACGATCGTCCACAAGTAGAATTAGTTTGTAAGTTGCTTCAGTGCTACATTTTGTATGTTTAAGGTTTATATAAGTATGTTTAAGGCTTGTATAAGTAACCTGTATTGTTTGTACTAAAAAATAAACATTTCATAAAATAATATGCTCTATAAAATTAAGTAAAGATGAATAAAGATGAGTTTGACTTACTTTTGGAAGATGCGCCTCAAGAGGTCCTCCTCCGCGGTAAAAAGTGACCGAATAAAAGCGATCTGACCATTTTCTCAACAGCATCAAGCTTTCTTATTCTACTTTCATTTCAAAAGAAATGGCTCGCCTCTTCTTTGCACTTTACAACAGCCATATCAAATGGATGCCAAGATATTCGACAATAAAAACTTCAACGTTCTTAGCACACTAGAGATACAGTACACGTAGTATGTTCACACACGAACTAGGAAGTAAAAGCCAGATTTCTTCTTGCTGAGAGACCTTTCACAGTGCCACTTGCCAGGAGCGGCAGAAAGAAGCACTACAGTAATGTCCTCTACTCGGATAAAGGTGCACACAATACAAAATCTAACTTAGAGCGATGTCCGGATATTTTTCGACATCCTGAAAAAAATGTTTGTATCTACTGTTATTAGTAAGTCAAATGGTTTTAAGTAGGGAAGCATCTGTATATGTTCTCTTAATATTTCATGACTGCCTTTGTTGACATAACGTAGTGATGATTGGCGTTAAGGCATCAAGCCATCTTGGACTTGTTTTTCAATACGTGTGTGGGTTTGAGTAAGTCGTTCGTAGCTGTATTTTTATTTCATCTTGACAAACATATAAAGTAGCTGCTGCTGCATGTTTTTGCCCTGGTGACCTCAGAGAAGAGAAGAAAAGTCCAGCCGAACACAGCACGGAGACTCAGAGTTTGTTTTTTGTTTTTTCCGAGGAAAATAAATTTACGCTTGGCCGTTGCTTCACGTGAGATATACACATGGAATGAACGAAGGTTGATCTTGATGATTAGTAGCGATGACTACTGTGGATTGGAACACGTACCTGACATTGAAACCTACTTTAATTATACAAGCAGGCTTGTTGGCATTCGGTATCATTAGCGGACTCGTAAATAGTTAACATGTGCATTAACACTTACGAGACCTACATGGAGATGAGTGGTGTCTTGCAAAAGTATTAAGTATTACGTTTCAAGCATGAAATCTGGCATTATGAAGAAAAGTTTTAGGGGGATTCCATATTTTCGCTGGGTGCCGGTTCGAAATGAATAAAAAATAAATACAAAATATAAGTTTTAGCATGTCTGCGACTACAAAAGTCGAGAGTACAGTATATTCTTTACTGCCCTTTAGCTGCTA
>NC_142353.1:26870000-26920000 GCF_059441175.1 Urocampus carinirostris | reverse complement strand
AAATTTAACACCATGTTTGCTGGTTCTTGGGAAGAAGCGGTTTTTTTTTTCTGTACAAGGAAATCTCCCCAAATCGACAAGCATTAAACTTTTTCTTTTCTTGCTAGTAACTTTCAGCGGTCAAAAACTCCCATAACGCCACATCCCGCCACTCTTTTCCTTATCATTACTTCTCTGTGTTAATAAATTGTGTGTGTTATTTCTATTGGCCTGGTTAATTGATTCCATTTTCTTGGGATTAGAGATTCATATCAGAACTAAAAGAACTCAAGTTATAACAATTTAATTTGTAATTCGAGCATCCTTCGGAAAAAAAGATTTATGGTAGAGCACAAACAACACCTAGGGGAAAATTACTTTACTGATTGCAGTAAAGAATAACTTGTTTCAATCCTAACATCGGGTAGAGGTAAGCTCTTGAGCCCGGGCCCGAACGCAACCCTGAACCCGTCCCAACATTTTGGGCTCAAACATTTAATCATTAATCAGGCTTCTCTTTCTATCAACAGTTTTTTTCTTTTTTTTCCCTTTCATGGAGGATCTACACGGCATGCACTTACTTTTACTCACGTAATTATTTAGATAAGGGAAATGCTTACCAAACTATCAGTTCAACTCCAAATCACTAAATCCAAAGACATTTCCATCCTCGGTGTTGGGGTAAAGAACGCGAGGCTTCCTCCTTCCACCTCCCTCACGTCCAATGTCATTTGCACCTCTTGCCAATAACTTTCAGGCTTTACAACCTTTCTGCTTTTCGGCCAAATATTTCACTATTTGCAGCTTGTAATTTGCATAATACGTTCAGTTTCAGTTCCACTTTCACTTTCCTTTGCAGCATTTCGCCGAAATACACACCGTTTACTTTGCGCACTTGATTTGAGGAACTCGGCCTCAAGTAAACCCCAAGCTACGTAGTTCAGCCAATACACACAATTTAGCGCTGAAGTACGCTAAAGTAACGATTTTTGTTTACTTTGGCAGCAAATCAAAGCTTCAGGTTTATTTCGGGCTCGGTTAAAAAAATCAAATTAATCTGTCGGGTTTGGGCGGGTTCGGGTTTATATACCCGCTACTCGGGTCTTGTTGGGCTGGATGTTTTAATCCCGATCTTACCCCTAATTCCATTGCATGTTAAATGATAATTTAGCCACATGACACTTTAATTTTCCACTATATTGAGGTTATAATAAAGTGCAGTTTTATCGCTTGATACAAATCTTTTCACTGCACACGGTGCAAAGCAGCTAAACTCTTTTAGTAATAATATCAATAACAATTAAAAAAATGAGAGTGAAAAACATTCTTCATCATCCTTTATGGATCTTTTGGGTCTCACATTATATTGGGTTTTCAGTGGAAACAGGGAATCTATCAAATAAATAATTAGCAATGCACCATAACTGCCATTTTCTTTTTAAACCGATAACCGTTCCTTTTTGTTTAACACCATGAAAAAAATATAAACACACAAAATTCAATTTATGTATGTATGGAAATTTGAATGGGCAACATTAATGGTTAGTAGAATATTGGGCCATGTGACTGAGTATAGCAAAGCTCTCCGGTATCCCGTGCTCATTAGATAGATAGATAGATAGATAGATACTTTATTCATCCCCTAAGGGAAATTCACATTTCCAGCAGCATCCCTGAGCTGAGAACAGTACAATAATAAAGCCAAAAGAATACAATATACAAATACCCAGTGTGACGTGCAAATGCCCACTGTAGCGTGTTATATAGAGTAACTAAATAGTGCTACACAGAATACATATTGCAGTAAGATTCGGTAATATGCAATGTAGGTGGTGTGTTTTAATGTGGGCCTTTACTCTGCCGGGTGGAGTTAAAGAGCCTCATGGCATGAGGAAGAAAAGATCTCTTCAGTCTGTCCGTAGTACAAGACAGTGACAGCAGTCTGTCGCTGAAACTGCTCTTCTGTCTGGAGATAATGCTGTGTAGTGGATGCGATGGATTGTCCATGATTGACCTCAGCTTTTTCAGTGCTCGTCTCTCAGCTACTGTTGTTAGGCTGTCCAGCTCTTTGCCCACAACAGAGCTCGCTTTCCTAGCCAGTTTATTGAGACGAGAGGCATCCTTCTTCTTGACGCTGCCTCCCCAACACGCTGCCGCATAGAAGAGGGCGCTTGCCACTACTGTCTCATAGAATATTTTCAGGAGCTTTTTGCAGATGTTGAAGGAGGCCAGCCTTCTGAGGAAGTAAAGTCGGCTTTGCCCTTTCCTACATAGAGCTTCTGTGTTGGCAGTCCAGTCCAGTTTGTTGTCCAGCTGCACACCCAGGTATGTGTAGGTCTGGACAAATTCTACACATTCTCCCTTGATGGTTACAGGAACCGGGTGAGTTCTGGTTCTCCTGAAGTCCACCACCATCTCTCTGGTCTTGGTGGTGTTTAGGTGCAGGTGGTTTGCGTCGCTCCATCGGACAAAGTCCTGAATCAATTTCCTGTACTCCTCCTCCTGCCCGTTTCTGATACATCCCACGATCGCAGTGTCGTCGGCAAACTTTTGCACATGGCAGGACTCAGAGTTGTACTTAAAGTCCGATGTATATAGAGTGAATAGGAACGGAGAGAGAACGGTCCCCTGCAGAGATCCTGTGCTGCTAACCACAGTGTCCGATGTACAGCCCCCCTGTTTCACATACTGGGGTCTGCCTGTCAGGTAGTCAGTAATCCATTCTACAAGGTGTGAGCTAACTCCCATCTCTCTCAGTTTCCTACTCAGTAGCAGAGGCTGTATGGTATTGAAGGCACTGGAGAAGTCCAAAAATGTAATCCTCACAGCCCCCTTCGCCCTATCCAGGTGAGAGAGGGATCGGTGTAACATGTATACTATAGCATCCTCCACTCCCACCTTCTCCTGGTAAGCAAATTGCAGTGGGTCGATGGCGTGACGGACCTGTAGCCTCAGGTGGTGCAGCAGCAGCCGCTCCATGGTCTTCATCACATGTGATGTCAGGGCGACCGGCCTGAAGTCGTTGAGTTCCTCAGGTCTTGATTTCTTTGGGACTGGGATGATGCAGGATGTTTTCCACAGCTGAGGGACCCTCCCCTGTTCAAGGCTCAGGTTGAAGATGCGCTGTAGAGGGTCTCCCAGCTCAGACGCACAGGCTTTCAGCAGTCGGGGGGATACTCCATTTGGACCAGCTGCCTTGCTGGTTCGTAGCCTTCTCAGCTCTCCACACACCTGGGCTGAAGTTATTTTTAGTGGGGGGATGTCTTCCATGCTAGTGTCCAGAGGGGGAGGGGGAAGGACAGCTGCATTACTCAGGAGTGAGGATGAGGCGGAGTGGTCAAACCTGTTGAAAAAGTTGTTCAACTGGTTGACTCGCCCCACATCTATATCCACATCCACACCCTGTTTGGTGCTGCAGCCAGTAATTGTTTTCATCCCTTCCCACACCTCCTTCATGTTGTTGTTCTGCAGCTTTTTCTCAACTTCCTCCTGTACTGCTCCTTTCCTTTCCGGAGCTGGACTTTGAGCTCCTTCTGTACTCGTTTTAGCTCCTGATGATCACCATTTTTAAAGGCCCTCTTCTTTTGGTTCAGAAGGCACTTGATGTCGCTCGTGATCCAGGGCTTGTTGTTGGCATAGCAGCGTACAGTCTTTATAGGAACAACATTGTCCATGCAGAACTTAATGTAGTCAGTAGTGCAGTTTGCCATCTCCTCAATGTCCCCACTGCTGGACCCTAGCAGGACATCCCAGTCCGTACATCCAAAGCAGTCTCTCAGAGCCTGCTCTGCCTCGGTGGACCATTTTCTAAATGAGCGTGTGGTTGTTGGTAGCCTCCTCACTTTTGGTTTGTACTGTGGTTTAAGCAGGATGAGGTTGTGGTCTCCTTTTCCAAGGGCAGGCAGTGGTTTAGCCTTGTATGCATTTTTTATATTCGCATACAGAAGGTCAATAGTCCTATTTCCCCTGGTCTTGCAGTTCACATACTGGACGAAAGAGGGCAATGTCTTATCAAGAGTCACGTGGTTGAAGTCCCCAGAGATTAACATTGCAGCCTCCGGGTGTTGTGTCTGAAGTTTTGCCACCGCGGAGTGGATGACGTCACACGCTACTTCCGCATCAGCGCGCGGTGGGATGTAAACAATGACAGCAATGGCGTGTCCGAACTCTCTGGGCATGTAATAGGGACGAAGACTTACAGCCAAAAGTTCGACATCACGGCAGCAGATAGAAATCTTTGTTTTTACATGCCCGGGGTTACACCACCTCGTGTTCACGTAGATAGCCAGTCCCCCTCCTTTGCGCTTCCCACTGACTTTTGTCCCTCTGTCAGCCCGAACAGCGCAGAAGCCGTTTAGCGCGATGTTAGCGTCCGTGATGCTAGGCATAAGCCACGTTTCCGTAAAGCAAAGCAAGCTGCACTCCCTGTATGCTTTGATGTCTTTCACAAGCACAGCCAGTTCGTCGATCTTATTCGGTAGGGAGTTGACATTCCCCATGATTATGGACGGTACCGTGGGCTTATATCGGCACTTCGCCGCTAGCCGCTTAGCCTTTACCTTAGCACTGGCTCTGCAACCCCGGTAGGGTCGCCTCACCTCGTTAGGTAAAAGGGGTACCGTGCCGGCTCGAGAGTTCTTCAGGTCGAGGAGTAGGTTTCTTGAATATACGTATTTTTGCGAGTTGAAACCCATATCCATAGGATAGAAAGTAATCCAAGTGTTGCAAGGCACTGATAAAGTAAGCAAAAATAAATAAATAAATAAGTAAATCACAAAAGTAGCGAAAATAACACGGGAGCTGCTGGAGTGGCTGCCATTCGTGACGGTGCCGGAAGTTGATTACAAAGAGGTAGAGAGGAGACACGACCAAATTGTTCTACTACTTAGAAAATCTAAATATATTCTAACAAGGAAAGTTCATGCTTTGAATCTTGGACCCTGCAACTGATATGGCTGAGCTCACTTGCATCATGAAGAGCTTGAGAAGAGTAACGACAAAGTCCCACAACTACCTCTTCAAAAAATCCAAAGATATTGTAATGCAGAACATAAATACTTTTAAAGCCTAGGCCATGCGACTGATTATGGCCAGGCTCTCAGATTCAGATTCAGATTACATTGAGAAGGAGTTGAGAGGATAAACAACCAAGTTTTAGTACTGGTTCAATAAAAAAATCCAAATATATTCTAATAGGGAGCATATTTGCTGAGAAATTTGAGCAATTTTTCTGAAAACGTTCAAGCTTCTTTGGTGCCTTGTGAACATTACGTTGAGGAAGACAGGTGGAACAAGCAAGTCATGCTACAAGGAAATAGAAAAGCAAATATATTCGGGGCTCCACCGATCCAGTTGTCTGTTTTTTTTCCGATCATGCTCAAACTATCGGACTATAGAAAGACTAGAAAATCAAAATATATCCTTTTAAGGAACATAAATGCTTAGAATCTTGGGCCTTGCCACTGATTATGGCTGAGCTTTCCAGTGCCTCGTGCACATTATGCAGATAAATAGAGGAGACGCAACCAAGTTATGCTACTACTTGTATAGAAAATTAGACTATATTTCTAATGAGGTGCACAACTTCTTCTAATCTTGGACCTGCAACTGATTATGGTCAGTTCTCTGATGCTTTATGCAATTTATGAAGAAGTAGAGAGAAGACCTACCAAGTTGTGCTACTATTTCTATGGAAAATATAGTCTATTAGGCAACAGAATGTCAGAACACACACATACCCAGACGCGTAACGTTTTCAGACAAACTTTATTTTACCAGAATGGGGCAGTCATGCGCGTGAACACAAATGCTAGGGATGTGGCGATCGCTGGGCCGGAGAAGTGAGACAGAGAAGTCAGAGGAAGATGGGATCGAGGCCGGACCGAACTGATGGGATCGATACAGGACACGCGGGTAGATAACGGACGGGAGAGACGGGATTGATACGGGATACTGGGGAAAAATACCGGACAGGAGGAGACAGACAGGATCGATACCGGATACTGGGGAAAGATACCGGACAGGAGGAGACAGACGGGATCGATACTGGATACTGGAGACTGGAGCAATATACCGGAAAAGAGGACACAAACAGGATCGATACCGGATACTGGAGACTGGAGCAATATACCAGAAAGGAGGAGACAGACAGAATTGAAACCGAATCCTTGAGGCTGGAACAAATTACCGGACGGGATGAGACAGACTGGGTCGATACTGGATACTGGAGACCGGTGCAAAATACCGGACAGGACGAGACAGGTGGGATCGATATCTGATACTTGAAACTGGAGCAAGATACCAGGGGGGGGGCAGACGAGATCGATATTGAATACTGGATACTGGAGCAATATATCGGACAGGAGGAGACAGACGGGATCGATACCGGATACTGGAGATGGAAGCAAGATACCGGACAGCACGAGACAGACGGGGTCGATACTGGACAGTGGAGCAAGATACAGGACAGGACGAGACAGGCGGGATTGATTCTGGATACTGGATCCACGAGCAGACAGAGTCAAAATACAAGTCTTGCTAGTGCAGAGGTTCGTTGATGGACTGACAAGGAGTGAATGAGAGCACTGAGTTTAAATAGGAGGGAAGCCAATCAGGCAACGAGCCGCAGCTGGCGCCAAATGGGCGAGGCCAAGTGAGGGCAATGGGCAACCGTGACACAGAAATGCTTGAAATGTTGGCCATGCGACTAAATATGGCTAACCTCTTCGATATCTTGCACGCATTTTGAAGAGGAAGAGAGGAAAAACAAGCAATACCACACAGAAAATGAAAACATATTTTGGGGTCTCTAATTGACTATAATATCAGCTGGTCAACTATCAAACGATAGAAATGTTGTAGAAATATTCTTCTTTTTCTACCTTATTTCATTCTTTAATATTCAAGAAAATACTGGATGACATTTCCTATTATAGTCTCCCAGCTTTGGATGTCGAGTCAAAGACGTCCTGGCCTATTTGTGTAGACTCTAATTTACCCTTGCCCTTCGGAGGGGGCCCAAATAGTTCAAGGCCACTAAGGCCATCCTTCAACCCCGCTGATCTCGCTGAAGCTCCAGAAATGACATCGCCTCCCAGCAGGGGCCGTAAAGTGCTCTGCTGGAAGCGACCCCGGCACCATTTGGGCCCATCAAAGTCAGACAAATGCACTCCAAAGTCGGACGGATTAAAAATCATACAGAAGCAAAACGGTCTGGAATATGTCAGGCGCTAATGAAAAGCGAAGGATCGCCTCCAAGATGGACGTCTTTCTTCTCTGAGACTAAATGTCAGCAAAATGTCACAGCACTACCCTTAAAGGTCTCCTCTAAACAAGGTGTTGCTTTTTTTCCGTCAAGATTCTGGTCGCGTAAATTGTGGATAAAAACGTTAAAGCAATTTTTTAACTCTGTTTTTTTGTAACGTAACTCCCACCACTAGGGGGTGCTTTAATTAAAATAAAAATAAAAAATGAGATATCGATAAGAATAAAAAAACACTACCTTTTCTATTAGAAGACAATAACTCTTTCTAGGCCAGTGGCTGTCAAATGGTCTTAATTGAGGACCCATAATCCCATCCTAATTTTAGTTTCTGAGATTTTTCAATGAAAGCTGTTTAAATCAGAGATAGAAGAAAATATCAACACTTTTTTTTTAAATGAAATGCGGCAAAACCAAAATGACTTCATGTAATGATATTCCCTTCAATGCTCAATTATGCATTTAATCAAATGCAAAATGCTTTAAATGGAATGGGAAAGCGGGAAATAAAACACTGCAAAATTTTTGTTGAGTGAACTGCACTCGTGCGGCCTTGATCCATTATCCCCCCACTCAATCTGTCTCTCATTCTCTTTCTCAAATAGTCTCTTTCTTGCTCTGTCCCTCTCCCTCTCTCATTTGTTTTTGCTAAATTATCCTCTCTCTACATATATTTTATTCTCTCTTTAATTATTTATCTGTCTTGTTTTGTCTCTCACTCTGACTTTCTCTCTATATGTCTTACTTTCATTTTTCAATCCCTCTATATATTTCTGTATAACGGTCTCGCTCTGGCAGCATAGCAGCATAGTGGTTAGCACGTGTGCGGCGCAGTTCTGAGTTCATGAGAATGAACCTTCCTGTGTGGAGTTTGCATGTTCTCCCTGTGCTTGGGTGGGTGTCCTCTTTGCCTCTCCGGTTTTCTCCCACATTCCAAAAACATGCATGTCAGGTCCAAATTGTCCCTAGGTGTGAAGATATCTGGGATGGGCTCCAGCACCCCGCGACCCTACTGAGGATAAGCAGTGCAGATAATGGATGGATGGATAGATGGATGGATGGATGGACGGTCTCGCTCTAGCTGTCTCTCTTTCTCTCTCTTTTCTCCATAGTCTCTCTTTCTTTCTTTTTGCTCTATCTCTCTCACTCTCCCTATTTTTTTCTCTTCTCTCTCTCCCTCCCTAGTTTCTTTCTTCTTTTTTGGTCTGCCTCTCTCTCATAATGCCTTACCACTCTCTCTCTTTCTCTCTCTCTCGCTCTCTCTCTGTCTCTCTCTATCTGTTTCTCTCTCTCTCTTTCTCTCTGTCCCTCTCTCTTTCTCTCTCACTGTCTTCCTCTGTCTCTCTTGTCTCGGTCTGACTCTGGAAAGCATTGATATTATACAAATAATTTGTTTATTTGTTTATTTATTTATTTTCAGTGAGGTAGTTACTGGGTCCACACAATCTAATATCCAATTTGATGAGATTTTTTTTTCACATTTCTGAAATAGATTTTCATATTTATCAATCAATATAGGGTCATTTATATTAACAGTATTGAACAAAATCTGATTTAAATCTAATTGAACTCTTTTAGATTGTTTTTTTTTTAAATTTATGAAAGGCTTCATAATGATAATACTTGTTTTGTATAACATCATGAGCAAAACATAATTAAATAAAATTAATGAATAATTTATAACTCGCTTAAATGATTGATGGTTCTTTTTTTTTCATTTTCAATCAGGTCTACGAATAGGTCACCGGCAAATGAATTATCGGAAGCTCAATAGTTCATTTTCTGAAGTACCACCATTAAATTGTAATTATAACCCCGAGATAATCCTAATACAATTAGCGATGCAATTATGGCAAACGAGCACATGACGGCGGTCATCCTAGCCAGGCTCGTTTGGTGAGCTAGCTCTCCCTAAGAGAACAAAGAACCGGTCACTTTTTCATAATGGAAAACCAAAAAAGGCCAGGCGAGGCGAGGAAGACCTGAACCGTGTGGAGTTAAAGGGGCATACGCTTCTTGGAGAGATTATTAGCCAGGGTATTAGCTTGAGACCCCATATAAATCGCATACAATCCAAATTAGTAAAGAGCATTGTAATTATGAGTAGATGTAGACATATACTCCCTCACATTTTCCAGATTTAATTTCCCCCTATGTTCGAGTCCGGAACCTTCGCTCTGAAAATGCTGGTCTCCTAGTGATCCCAAGAGCCAAGAAGAGATCTACAGGTTCGAGAGCGTTCTCTATTCAGCCACCGGTGCTGTAGAATGCTCTGCCCTCTGAGATTCGATCTGTGACCTCAGTGGAACGGTTTAAATCTAGGCTTAAAACACACTTATATTCCATAGCTTATGAATGACCTATATTTCATGTTGACACTATTTGTGAATTATTTGTTATTGCAACATACATTGCAACCTGGTCATCCTGGAAGGGGGATTAATTCATGTGCGGTCCTTTCTCAAGGCTTCTTCATTTACCTCATGTTGAGGCTTTTGAGTTTTTCCTTGCCCTCACGTAGGTTTTAGATCAGGGGATATGTGGTCTGTGCAGCCCATTGGGATTCTTTGTGATTAAGGGCTATACAATTAAACATGACATGACTTGACTAGAAAACCCTTCAACTTGTGTACAGTTCACTCCTTTTGCCTTATTTAAGTTACTGTATAAAATTTGGGGAAATACATATAAGAGCAATCTAGAATAACGTATTTGAATACAGAAGATTGTACATACTGCTGAATATAAATGACATACAAACTGTTTATAAAATCCAACATGTTAAAGTTCAAATATTCAGTATGGTGATTAGAATACAAAGCAAGAAAGAAACAACTACCATCAAATATTCAACAGTTATTCCCCAACAGAGCATGATCTCAGAGGAATCCATAACTTAAGGGTTCAATATTCTTGCACAACATTGAAAAGCCATAATTTAGAAAATTCCACACTGTACGTATTTTAGAGAAATATACTAAAGAATAATAATATACCAAGATTTTCTTGGGGTACCATATGGTATACTAGTCACTAGCGACCTTATTTTCAGTTTGAAATGTCATTGATTTTTTTTTAGTAATTTGTATTTGTCTTGGTTTTGAATGTGTCTTCTCTGTAGAAAAAAAATGTAACAAGGGTGGTAACTTAAAAGCCTCGGCTTCAGCCTACTTCCCTTGGGCACATGTTTATGTATAATATAATTGCATTGGTATTTTTTCGTTTTTATTTGTTGTTTTTGTTTTCATTGTTCCTACTGCTTAAGGTAAGTTAAATTTAAGACTTTTAAAGACTTTTTAAATGCCTTTTGAAATCAACAAACAAAAGAAAAAACACAACTATTTTTTTTACATGATAAATCGTGCCTCGTACATATAACCTGGCACATCTTTTAGCCACGGGTAAAACGTTCGTCGGACAGCCAATTCTCGATATGTTTACATAGTCCAAAGTAAACGTTTCCGTACTGAGTTTCTATATGCATTGTGGGTACACCTAGGATATGAGTCTGCTCTGAAAGGCCCGACTGAAACCACATCACCGTTTTGATCGTTCTGTTATTGTGGTCCGTAATTTTTTAAAAAAGATTATTGATAAACGTTACACAATCTTTTTAGGATATTCATCCATCCATCCACTATCTGCACCGCTTATCCCCAGTAGGGTCATGGGGCTCATCCCCGCTATCTTCGGGCAGTGGGCTGGGGACACCCTGAACTCATTGCCAGCTGGTCGCAGGGGACACAGAGACAGACAACTCACTCGCTCATTCACACCTAGGGACAATTTGGACCGGACAATTAACATGACATGCATGTTTTTGGAATGCAGGAGGAAACCGCATTGCCCGGAGAAAACCCACAAAATCATGGGGAGAACATGCAAACCCCGCACAGGAAGACTGTTGGCTGGATTTGATCCCATGACCTCAAAACTGTGCCGCGGACAGGCCAACCACTCACCGCCCCTTCAAACAAATATAAATTTCATTATTGCGTTCTCATTTTCAAGACTTTCGAAAAATGAATTTAAGACATTTTAATCTCAATTAAGGCCTTTTGTTTAGAAACATGAATTCAATGCTTTCAAGACTTTTTAAGGATCCGCTGGAACCCTGGTTTTGTGCAAATACTTTATTGTTCCCTTTTGTTAATAAGTGTTGATGCTGTTTTTTTTGTGCCATGCCCAAATAACGTCATTCATTCATTGATTCATTCAAAGCCTTTGTGCGGCTAGCTTTTCCAAAGACAACAAATGTAACTTTTTGATGAAACATGTATGGGCGTTTGATGGATGGAACTTTGGTCGCAGGCGCGAAAAGAAATCATGGCCGTTCGCATCAATCATGGGAAAGCCTTCACAAACAAGGAGTGGGGAAGGACTCAATGCATGGTTACATTTCTCCCCCCTGTTTTGACAGTGTTTTTCTAACATACGTGTAGCAGTTACTGAAAGCCATCGGTGAAAACAATTGAAATGAGACAATAATGTGTGTAGGGAAAAGAAGGATTTGACAGAGATTTGTATTCATTTAGTTATTTCTTTTAGTTCTACCTTTTGGTGATCTTTGTTCCTTATTTGGTTCTTTGTCTTTTCTTTATTTTTGTTATCATCCGTGTTGGTCCTTATATTGTTCTTATTTTTCTCTCAAGGTTTCTTCATTTTCCTCATGTTGAGGTTTTTGAGTTTTTCCTTGCCCTCGTGTGGGTTTTGGATCAGGGGATGGTTTAATGGTGGTCTGTGGTTTGTGGTAATCTGCACAGCCCTTTGAGACTCCTTGTAGGTAAGGGCTATACAAATAAACATGACTTGACTTGACTCCTTTTTTCGTTCTACCTGTTGTTCTTTGTCCTTTTTATTCTCTTGTTTTTGTTCAAATTTTTGTCTTTTGTGTTCTATATCTTTTTTTTTGTTCTTGTTATATATTTTTTCTTGTTATTGATTATTTGTTCTTCTTCATCCTTTTCTTGTTGTTGTCTTCTGGTTTTTATCCCTCCTATTCTCGTTGTTTTCTTTCTTTGTGTTCTTGTTCTTCATCTTTTTTTGTTTTTTATTGTTCTTCTTTTTTTTCCTGTTCTTTTTTATTGTTCTCATTTCTGTTGTTCTCTTTGTTCATATTTTAATAATTTTTCTCATCCTTTATCTTCTTGCTGTAGCCATTTTTGTATTTCTTGTTTTTCCTCTAGTTGTAGTTGTTTTATTTTGTTTCTTCTAGTCTATATTCATCGTTTTTGTTCTTCTTTTTATGGT
The DNA here is from genome assembly GCF_059441175.1 of Urocampus carinirostris. Lineage (NCBI taxonomy): Eukaryota > Metazoa > Chordata > Actinopteri > Syngnathiformes > Syngnathidae > Urocampus > Urocampus carinirostris. The sequence goes on along the minus strand of NC_142353.1, from coordinate 26,907,510 downwards.
TGTGGTTGTATGTCTTCTTGTTCTCCTGTTGTTCTTCTTGTTGTCAGTCTCGTTGTTCTTGTGTTCCTTTCTTGTTTGTTTTCCTTGTTCCTCTTATTATTGCATTCCAATGCATTTATATAGTGCTTTCCAAGTCAATGAGGACATCCCAAGGCACTTTAAAGCGTCAGCCATGCAAGGCAACTATTAGGGATTCAGTGTCTTGCCCAAGGACATTTCGACATAACACAGAGGAGCCGGGAATCGAACCTGCGACCGCTTGATCCCAAGACGGGCGCTTTATCTCCTGAGCCAATGGTCTTTTTTCTGTTTTTCCTGTTTCTTGTTGTTCAATCGTTTCTTGTTCTTGATCATTATATTTATTACTAATTAATTTTTTCATATCTTTCCTTTTTCATACATCGGCCATCCAGAACCCAATGTATCTGTCAGACACCCCTGAAACCCTGTTCCGTCTTTTGTTTCTTTCTGCTTTGTGCTTTCTCCATTAGGGAATTGTCAGCACACTTTGGCGCCACCCTTGACGGCCACGTCAAAACAGGGGAGCCGTTGTCATTCCGTTCCGCTGATTTACTGCCACTCTCGTTATTAGGGATTCAGGTGCTCACTTGCAAATGGAATCACTTCAACGGGATTACCTTGTTGTTCTGAGGCTAATGCCTGCAGGAAAACAATAATCTTCTTACTTGGGATGATGTTTCCGTTCCATTTTTTTGGACTGGTTGGACTTGCCGTAAAATTCGGACTATAAACCGCGATTTTTTTCAATCCTGCGGCTTATGCGATGATGTGGGCTAATTTATGTATTTTTCTAACGGCTGCCAGGGGCCCATGAGCATTATAGGTTCGAGTGAAACATATGGAATAAATGTGTGGAGGAAGACGCAAATTTAATGTAACTTCTTGCTTTGTGCATGAATAAAACTAGCATGAACAGACCATCACCATGGAAAAGCTTTCAATCGAAAGAGGAACGCTAACTACCATATTGGGAATAACTTTACGAGTTTTTTTTTTATTTGTAATTGGAAATAATGTGGCCAAATGAACGGATTACAAAAAGCATCAACCAATGAAGCAGAATTGTTTAAGGTGGATTTTGTGTTTTGGAATAAATATTTTACATGGTTGGATTTTATGGATTGTCCTTGATGTAAAGAAGCTATTTTTGCGGACATTCAAAGCAGTTAAAGATGGCCAGGGGACATAATGGTGAGTTACACCGGCTTTATAGTTTTCGGGTATCTTGTTTCAGACTGATCGAGATTTTTATCTGTTGAGTATATTTTGAAATGGTCATCATACTTTGAATCCCAAGAGGTTAAGTTGTCAAATGATATGTCGCATGACGTATTCAGACACTGGTGACATCGTACGGACACATTTGTTCATCCGTATATTATTAAAACTCTTTCTGTATACCGTCTTTCTTTGTAAATATCTCATGTTTCTATGTGGGTTCATGCGACTTTTAGTAGGGTATGGCCTTATGTATGTGCGAAACGGTTTTTCCTTTAAAAATGTACTGGCTGCGGCTTATAATCAAGTGCGCTCCAAAGGCCGAATTTTACAGTAATTATTTCTGCAAATCTGCTCTATGTTTTGGTGGACTTTGACGGTATTATTGCAGGAATAAGGTTTCTTTTTTTATTTTTATTTTTGCAAAATGTCTTTATTTTTGCTCATACACTGCCATTGATAGCAATAAACACCAATGGCCGCAAATAATGTCCATAGCCGTGGATGTCATGAAACGGATCGGGAAGCAGGAAGTAGGAACTCATTTGCGTAGACGTTGTCCAAAACACATACGGACCAGACCAAAAAACAAAACGGGTCAAACACAGGCAAAACTATAAACTAGGCATTTCCAGAATTAAACAGAACTTGCAGGAATCTCTCAGAATGTTACACCGGAGTGCAGCAAAGTCCAACAAGCACAACAAGTATAACCATGCATAAACAAGTTTTCAACAACGTACCCACAAAAGTAATCGGTAAATGCGAGTCAGCCGGTGTCAAGGGGCGGTGCCAGCTTGGCGCCAGGCAACCGTGCAGAACCTGACAGTGGATGGAAGTTAAAGAGTTTTTTTATTCATAGTGTTGAAATTAAGGTTATTTTTTTAACGCTACTTTTCTTTTATTTATTTTCTAAATTTTATAACATACTTCAATTATTTTAGATTTTATTTTTATTGTTCGTTAAAGCAACATCCATTATAGCCTGGTCATTTTGGAAGGGGAATTGCCTCATGAGCGGTCCCTTCTCATGGTTTCCTCATTTTCCTCATGCTTAGGTGTTTGAGTTTTTCCTTACCCTCATGAAAGTTTCAGATCAGGGGATGGTATAATAATAGTCTATGGTTTGCAATAATCTTTAGTCTGTGCAGCTCCTTGAGACTCTTTGCGATTAAGGGCTATACAAATAAACATAAACATGACTTGACATGACTGCAATATGCCAAAAAAGCGAATCCCTAAACTTCACTCCTTACCCCCAAGCCTCACTCCCTAAACCTTAACCCTGCCAATCAAATGCCAATTTCCCATTCAGCTCCCTTTTTGCGGTTTGCGTTTATTAACTCCACCAAATTCTGATTTGATTTTTGTGTTTTTTGCATGTAGGGCCCTGCCACCCCAACCCTTGCCACAACAGGGGGTCCTGCGAGATGAGCGAGACCTACAGGGGCGACACTTTCATTGGATACGTCTGCAATTGCCCCCCAGGCTTCAATGGGGTTCACTGCCAACACAGTAAGTTGCACCCGACTATTTATTTTGCCAAATAAATAAACTTTTGGCAACATGCAACCGTTGTCAAGCAAAATTTGTATAATTCACTCTTGTTTTTATGACAGTAAACTGATTTAAATCAAATACATAAAAAATAAATTAAATACATTGATTAATTGAATCAAATGAATAAACGAAAACTAGCAAAATATTTAAAAGACAAAATTAAAAAATAACTGAAATCCAATAAATAAAATAAAATCCATTCAATTACATTAAAACCAAAATAATGAAATGCATTAAACTGAATTAAAACGTAATACATTAAAAAAAACAAATCAATTTACCTGAAAAAGTACATTCAATTAAAATAAAACATAACGCGCTAAAACAAAGTATTAAATATGTTGGAATATAATAAATAAATAACAAATTAAGTCATTGTACAACAGAAAGCATTCGAAATCAAATATATATAAAATCAAATTAGTTTAGTTTAATCAAAATTAAAAATATTTTAAAATACGTTTGATAAAATTAAAAACTCAAATAAAAAAACATCCTATGAATATTTTATCTTAATTAAATTTATTAAACTAAAATTAAACACTTTAAAATATGAATTAATACGTAATAAAATAAAATAATAATAATGTAGACTACATTTATTAAATTAAATTCATTAAATTGAAATAAATAAAATCTAATCCATTTAAAATCAAACGATTAAAAATAATTGAAGACATAATACAGCAGAGTAATTGAAATACAAAATGTATGAAATTAAATAAGTTGAATTAAATTAAAATTTAACAAGTTATTAAATACATTTAATAACATTTAAAACAAACATTTAAAACAAAATATCTTATGGAATACATTATTTAGATCCATGAAAATCAAACTCATTAAAAATAAATGAATACATAATACAATAAAACAACAATAATATAGACTACATTTATGAAATCGAACACATTACATTAAAATAAATTATGAATAAAATAAATGAAAAGGTAATAAAATGAAAAATGAGTTAAAATATCCTAAAATAAGGAAAAACCATCACCTAGATTAAGCAAACAATTGTTCCAAAAAGGTAAAAATGTATTTTTTTGAGGTTTGCACTAGCTTAAAAGTTGTGTTCGTTCGTCCCTTTTTAAAATTGCTGTACAAATCCTAGCTGTAAGTTTATTTGAAGCGCCTATACTTTCATCAAAACGTAATTGTCGTTAAATCTTGTGTTATTACGTGCAATATTCTTAGCTAACTGGATTGTATGCTCTCTATCAGACGATGGATTACTACATTAAGGGACAGTGTGTATCAATTAGCGCCTCCTGGTGGTAAAAATATATTGTTTTAAAAAAATATATATATATATTGATTTAAATAATATGCTAACATATAAGAACTATAATGTAAACAGGTATCTTCATAAAAATTGCATTTATTTGACATAAGATGATCATCACTTAGATGTTTTTTTTTCTTTTTTTCTTTATTTTGCACAGAATTTTAATAAATAACATTACAAAAACACAAAAATAAAACATACTAAAACATGGTAAGATAACTTTTCTCATTTAAAGGATTCATTTTATTAATTTTCCTTTTTTCTGTTTTTCCTTTCATTTTTTCCCTTTTTTCTTCCCTTTTTTTTCTTTCCCCCCTATTTCTAGTTTCTTTATCTTCTCATTTTTTCATGTATTTATTTCCCTTTTCGCCTTTTCTTCTTTCTTTTGTTTTCTTTTTCCTTTGTTTCTCTCTTTTCTCTATTTTTTTAAGTTTATCTAATGTTTTCCTCTGTTCCCCCTTTTTTCCTCTTTCTATTTTCTTTTTTATTTCTCTGCGAAAGGTTTGTCAAAAAAGTATGGAAAAATAAGCTGTTTTGATCACTTTGGGTTTGTAGTTTGTACTCTTCCTTGTGTATTTAGCAGTCGTTTTTGCTTGCATGACAATATCCGGCGACATCTACTGGTTTGCTATTACACACTGTACCTTTAAAGACACAGAAACAAATAATACCAATAATAAATCAAGCGCAAATCCAGTGTTTTAAAGGCAGTTGCGCGTCCTATCACAGTCTTCACACAGCATCTTGGGGCTTTTAGCGCATTTCTTTTATTTGCCCTGTCAGAGCCAAATCCAATTTCACACTTTTGAACATTATCCCTAAAACGTAATTACACGTTCTTCTTGTTGGAGCTGTGCTACAAATATGTCACACGAGGACAAGAGAATAAAATAAAATCTACCTTTTATCAGTGGACACTGTCATTGTTTTTTCACGGAAAAACGACAACAAAATGAGTTTGACATTTCTGAGCCATTTACGGTGTACGCTGTCAATAATGACGGCTTCAAGTCTCTGGAGACGTTTGTTGAAATTTTGCGTTCAAGTTACTGAATATTCAGAGTATTTTTTTCATATAGAAAAACTTGCCTAACATTTTCTGGTTTTACAGTAGTCCCCGGGCAATGTTCCCTTGAGCAATCACACAAAATCTGTGAGCATTGCTTGAAACAACAGGGAACAACATCAATCCTGCACATGGCAACCGAATCATTTTCCAATATGTGCAGAACTTGAAATCAAATCAAGTTACATTTTGCTGAGTTTCTGGCAAAGTAGTTTGTTTTTCAAATTTTAATGAATTGGCTGATGTACTATTATACAGTATGTAATATTGTAATATTGTATATTGTATTCTTTTGGCTTTTTTATTGTACTGTTCTCAGCTCAGGGATGCTGCTGGAAATTTGAATTTCCCTTAGGGGATGAATAAAGTATCTATCTATCTATCTATCTATCTATAAAGCAGCCCCCCGCCCCCACCTTGGCTCATCAGATCACCTTTCTGTTATGCTAATTCCAGCATACAAGCCCCTGCTGACCAGAGAAAAACCTACAGTGAAGCAGGTGAGGGTGTGGTCTGAGGGGGCAATGGAGGCACTACAGGACTGCTTTGATTGCACTGATTGGGACATGTTTAAATCGGCTGCCACTTACAACAACAAAATAAATATAGATGAGTACGCCATTTCTGTGTCAGCCTACATCAGTAAATGCGCAGAAGACGTCAGCAATACCAAAACTATATGCACCCGTGCCAATCAGAAGCCCTGGATGACTGCTGAGATACGCAAACAACTAAAAGTACGGAACCTTGCCTTTAAATCTGGTGACAAGGAGGCGCTGAGATCAGCGAGGGCTAACCTGAACCGTGCTATCAGACTAGCAAAGCGAACGCACAGTCAAAAAATCCAGGAACGTTTCCTCAGTACAACCAACACCAGGGATATGTGGAAAGGCATTCAGGCCATCACCAAATACAAGCCAACCACCGCCCCAGTGCAGGACACTAGCATGGACTTTCTGAATGACCTCAACAAATTCTTTGGAAGGTTCGAGGCACAAAACGGCACCCCTGCAGTGAAAGCGGTTCCAAATCAGGACGAAAGAGCACTCCACCTGGACTCAACTGACGTGAGAAAGACCCTGAGAGGGGTCAACACAAGGAAGGCTCCAGGCCCGGACAACATTCCAGGGCGGATACTTAGGGAGTGCGCCGATCAGCTGGCTTGTGTACTAACAGAGATTTTCCACACCTCGCTAGACCAAGCCATAGTACCATCATGCTTCAAAATTGCCAACATCATCCCTGTGCCAAAGAAACCCCAGATCTTATCATTCAACGATTACCGGCCCGTTGCACTGACTCCTATCATAATGAAGTGCTTTGAGAGACTGGTTAAAGAGCACATCACCTCCAGTCTCCCCTCCTCATTCGACCCCTTTCAGTTTGCCTACCGGACAAACCGCTCCACCAGGGATGCCATCTCCTCTGCGCTTCACCTGAGCCTGACACACCTAGAGGAGAAGAACACCCATGTGCGGATGCTGTTCCTGGACTTCAGTTCAGCATTCAACACCATCATCCCACAACATCTGGTAGACAAAATGAGACTCCTGGGTTTCAACACCCCCTGCGGAACTGGCTGCTGGACTTCCTCAGTGACAGACCCCAATCAGTGCGGATAGGTCAGAACATCTCAGATGTCATCTACCTCAGCACGGGCTCCCCCCAAGGCTGTGTCCTGAGCCCCTTGCTGTTCACCTTGATGACACACGACTGCGTCCCTAGGTCCGCCACAAACCACATCGTGAAGTATGCTGACGACACAACAGTGGTGGGCCTCATCAGGGACGACAACGACCTGGCCTACAGAGAGGAGGTGGAGCATTTGGTGGGCTGGTGCAGGGACAACAGCCTGGTCCTGAATGTTGACAAAACTAAAGAGATCATTGTCGACTTTAGGAAAAACCAGCCCAACCATGCCCCACTTTGCATCAACAACAAGGCTGTGGACGTTGTCAGCAGTATCAAGTTCCTAGGGGTGCACATTACAAACAAACTCACCTGGTCCGTGAACACTGCATCACTGGTTAAGAGGGCACAGCAGCGCCTGTACTTCCTACGGAGGATGAGGAGAGCCCACCTGCCCCCACCCTCCCTCATCACATTCTACAGGGGCACCATAGAGAGTATCCTGACCAGCTGTATCTCTGTGTGGTGTGGAGGCTGCAGCGCTACCGACTGGGGTAGTGTGAGGAGGGTAACGAGGACAGCAGAGAAAATAATCGGGACTACACTTCCCTCCATTCAGGACATTGGCCAGAAGCGCTGCCTATCCCATGCTAAGAACATTATCGGGGACCCCTCTCACCCCCATCATGGACTGTTCACTCTGCTAGCCTCTGGGAAGAGGTACTGCAGTGTGCGGTGCAGGACCACCAGGTTCCGCAGTAGTCTAGTCCCCCTGGCCATTAGACTGTTAAATGGTCAATCTAACATATAGTTAACCTAAATCTAAAAGGCTGCTAATCTGACTTTTTGCACTACTGGCAGTTCTTTATAGCTTGCCACTCCTTGCACATTTGCTCTCTGCACTATTGTACTTACAGCGTTATTGTTACAGTGTTAATGTTACTGTTTACCTGACTTGTTAACCTGACTGCCCATTTTGCACATCCGGTTAGCTACTCCTCTTGCACTATCGGCACTATGGTAAAATACTATACGTAGCCATAATACAATACAACTTTTACTTATATCTGTACATTCAAGGAAACTGTGCGGGTCAGATGTATCGACATTTCGTTCTGTATACACGTGTACTAGAATGACAATAAAGTAGATCTGAATCTGAATCTGAATCTGAATCTATTGGAAAGTTTGCATTTATGTTATTACTTGAGATTTCTGTTTTTAAAAATGTATATTTTGTTACATAATACAAACATTTTGTGGATTTATTTAGTTGGTTACACAATGAAAACATTTGTTGGTCGGGAGAGGGCTGGGCCCCACCAGGCTGCACTTGCCCAAGACACATCACAGGAAGTGGGGCCCCTACAACCCCTCACATACACACACCCCACAATACAGAACTGTATTTAATCACACTTTTTTTAGAGCAAGTCCAATGTTGAGATTGTACTTTCACCGTATATGTTTGCAAATGATTCAAATTTAACACAGGAATGATCAAAGAGACCCCAAAACATGTCTTTTTTTGTATTTGCTTTTTTCTTCATTTTTTTCTTTTTTCTTAAGTTTTTTACCTATTTATTTTCCATTTTACTTATTTTGTTCTCTAGATTCCTTTTTTTAATCTTATTTGTTACCTCTTCTTCTCCTTTTACCCAGCTCCACTTATATGTTCTTGCTTTTTCCGTTTCCCCCAGTCTTTTTTCATGCTTGATTCCCCTCTTTTTTCTTTTTTTCCTTTTCTTTTTTTTATATTCTTGTCTATTTTTAATTTAGCTCTATTTCTTCCCCTTTTGATGTCATTTTGTGACCAAGCAACAAAAACAATTTGAAAAACGTTTTGGTAAACGAAATAGCTGCCTCTTTATAGTGAGCCATGCGAAAAGAGCCGGCTCTTTTAGTAAGCCGAGCTGAAAAAGCCGCTTCTCTATAAAGAAACGGAACCTTGCACGGTAACATTGATGGAGGCACGTATGTATGGAAGGTCTCGAAGTTAAGTAGTCTAACAGTGCGGGTGATAATAAAAGTAAACCACACTTGTCTCTCTATATTTAAATTTCTTAGTAAGATCAAAATAATACAAAATATAATTTTTTTTTTTTTTTTTCCAAAAACAAACTACTGCCCCGACCCTTGCTCCCAAACACCCGCCACCTCTCTCTCTCTCTCTCTCGCTCTCTCTCTCTCTCTCTCTTCCTCACAACAACTCAAGCTCACACAAACAGTTACTTTCATTTACTCAATATTGTGCTGACATTGACTTAAAAATACCGTGCTCAAAACATCGCAGAGGGAACCCGCGTTGTTTTTGCCCGAATGGACTGTCAGTCTGGCCGAATTTTATTGTGAATTAATTTCGCAATGACGAGCCCAGGGTAGATTTTATTTTGCGATAAAAGGGTCTGGGTTGAAATTCAAATGTATTACCTGTAAAGGTTTTCATTGTGCTATTATTTTTTTTTTTATTTCATAACAAAAATTATTTGTTTCTTTTTAAGTTATAAAATTGTCCTAAGCCAATTTTTAAGCTTTCACAGCTATATCTGCTGCAAATATTGGTCATCCATCCTTATTCCATTCCCTCTTGTTTTTAATGTATTTTTCACTTTCGATAGAAAGTACTCCGACTTAAAGAGTAACATCAGATTTATATGTAAATCTGGGTTACATTTCCAACATTGTAATGAAACTAGTACATTACTTGAAACTTTATGGTCTGAAAGGCTTCCGTCTGCCATATTTGACCGTCTTGGCCTCGATTCTCGCAGCGCTTCATCTTCTTCTAATCATAACCGAGCGGCCGTATTGGGAAAGGAGTCAAACATCGTAATGAACTGTCAGCGCGCAAAGATAGCAACCGATTGCCTCGCTCAAACTCTGTCAAGGACGACTGAAGCTAAGACGAACGGCCATATTTCGAACCCCCCCTCGCTACAAAGCGTATGTCGTGGCGAACCAAAAGAAAAGGAGCGGCGGCTCGAATCGCTGATGCTCGTCTTTTCGATGCTGACGACGGACTTTGGGAAAGCGATAAGGACTTGGTGCGGGAAACGTGAAGAAGACGGACTAGGTATTTTGTTCATTGACAGCGGTTATCTGAGTTCTCGCCACGGGACAATCGGCTCGACTTAAATCTGTTTCGGCTTTTAATCAATTTCTTGCCGCGGATCGTCGCTTACCTTTCATCAATCTGTGCTGATGCGCTTGGAGTTTTTTTCCTCTTGATGTTCGTTTATAGCGACGGTAATGTTCATCGTGCTGCTGACGTACGGGCTTTCCTTTGAAATTTATACGGTGAAGTAATTTGTCGCTCGCTCAGTTTGTGGTAAAGTAGGCATGCATGCCTTCATTATCTCAACGGCTTATCCACAGTAGGGTCGCGGGGGTGCTGGAGCCCATCCCAGCTATCTTCAGCAGTCAGTTGCCAGCCAATTGCAGGGCACACAGGGACAGACAAGTCACTGGCTCATTCACACCTAGGGAGAATTTGGACTGACCAATCAACCTGACATGCATGTTTTTCGAATGCGGGAGGAGACCGGAGTAGCTGGAGGAAACCCACACAAGCACGGGGAGAACATGCAAACTCTGTAAAAAAAGGCTGCTAGCTGGATTTGAACCCATGACCTCAGAACTTTGCCGCAGACGCATTAACCACTCGGCTGCCCTATTGCCCAGGGAAGAGACAAAACAGTCTATTTAAAACATGTTAAAAAATGTTTCTCAGTTTTCAAAACGTCAAAAAAGCTTTTGTTTACTTCCCAAAAAACTTGGTAGTAGTATGAATTGAAATGAAATGAATTGTCTTTATTGACAATTATATCAACGTTGTGAAACAGTGTATGCAATGAGATTAGACATGTAAACATAAAATGAAGACTTTCAAGACAAAAAAAGACAAAAGACTAAGGATGAATAGGAAACAATTATCTCCAACATTGTGCTTTGAGGAATGGCCTAAGTCATAATCTAGTGCAATAACTTTTAGCAGCAGAACCATCCTGAATTTATTCGTACAGTAGTACCTCTACTTACGAATTTAATTTATTGTGTGAGAAGCTTTGTAACCTGATACATTTGTAAGTAGAGACGCCTTTTGAATGTAAATGCGTTAATCCGTTCCAAGCCCCACAAGATTATGATAATTGTTTTAAAAAAACATGAAAGAGCATGAGAACATGAAAGAAATACATGTTAAAATGAGATTACCGCACAGTAAACAGAAATTAAAAGGCACAAAATGTAAGAAACATGAAGAATAAAGTAAATAATAAAATATAGGTGTAGACCTTTTAACTGGATTTTTTTGTTTACTGGTCCTCACCAGTGTCTTTTGCCTGGCGTTTCTTGAAAAACTGATCCAATGATGCGTGCTTTTGACAATCCGTCTCAGACGTCATCTTAATGAGCGAAAGCTCAACTTGTCAACACTTTTTTGGGTGATTTCTTTCCACAAATTTAGAAACTTCATGGAATTTTGCCATAATGTCTTTCATTTGAGCTGAAGCTATGATGGCTGCATCTTCCTACTGCACGGCGCTGTTTGTTTTCATACCTTGCGATTATCGTTTACTCCATTTTGATGGCCAGGAAAAGTATCTCCCTCCTCATTTCTCCTTGTTGACTTTTTTGCATGTTTTTCGTGGGGTCCATTGTGAATGATAGATCTTTGTAGCAGTACCATTAGGTAGACTCTTTACAGAGAGGGAAGGGGACACAAAGAACATGCCAGGAAGAGGACACGGAGAGCATGCCGGGACTCTTGCATATGCACCAGTTGCCAGGTGGAATTCTGGGAGAGGGGAATAGCAGCGCGTACTGTATTTTTGACTTTGTATCCTGAAATGCCTTTATAATTGGAGGGAATATTTTCCCGTTCAGGTTCTCTTTAATGTTAAACTTTTACATGTAGATACATTAGTAAGTAGATATACTACTGTATATATATATATATATATATATATATATATATATATATATATATATATATATATATATATATATATATATATATATATATATATATATATATATATATATATATTCACTGGTTTGTGCTCTCGACTAGGGTGGTGATGGCCCTGGGGGATGAACTTATTAACATTAGTGTTCCAAAATCGTCCAAAAGAGATTTGAAAAATAAATGTAATTTTCTTTGTGTTATTTTTGCCCATTTTTCTAAATGTTTTGCTTTCTTAAAAAACAATTTACAAATAAATAGATGTTATAATAAACCATATTTTAGTACTTATAATTTAAATAATGTCACTTTTGTTTAACAAATAAATTATAAAACAAAAAAAAGGTAAAATGTGTTTTAACAGAATTATTACACAAATGATAATTATGACAACTATCATGATTACAAAACCATTTAAAAACATAAAAAAGAGAATAGATATAATATAAAGATATATAGAATATAATATTTTACATTTTTCTGGAAAAAAGGAAGAAATATTAATTAACATTGGCTTAAGTATACAGTATTCCAGAGCATTTTTGCTTATTTGATGTATTTAGAAATAAATTAAAAGAAATATTTTTGTAAAATACGTAACAAAATGTTTGAGATATGTTTCAACAGAATAATTGAATAAAGAAACAAAGTTTTGAAAAAAATAGCAACCACGCTTGACACAAAATTAGCAATAGTAAACTCAGGATAATGCCACAACCGTGCATGTCCTGTTAGGCGAGCCGGAATCTCGACAAAAGTGTGCTTAGCAGGTCGATGCTCTCAGCAATATTGGATTGGGGATAATGGATCACGTCCGCAAGACTGTAGTTCGTTTTAGGATGAAATAATGGCAAAAGAGAGCCGTAAGGCCTGTCAGAAGTGCGCTCTGCCAGTCCCCGCTTGAAGCAATAAGCAATCAAGGATAATGGATCGTGGCCATGTAGGTGCACTTCCATCCAGGCAGAAATAAGGGCAAACATAAATAAATTTCCAGGCCCCACATAAGTGCGATACGCCGGTCCGCTGCTACAAGTAATATGGAAATGGGGATAATTTGCGGCCACCCAACTGCGGTTCACTTTTTGGCATACACAATTGAAAAAAGAATTGCTAGGCCCTACAAACTGCGCTCTGCCGTTCCCCACTCACAGCAATATGGGATTACAAATAGTGGGTCGCGGCCGTGTAAGTGACACTTAATTTTGGGCAAAAATAATGGCGAAAAAATTAGCCACCAGGCCCGATTAAAGTGCACACTATGTGTCCCAGCTCCCAGCAATATGGGATTGGGGATATTGGATCATGGCCGCATGAGTGTACTTCATTTTTGGCATGAATAATGGCCAAAAAATGAGCATCCAGGCCCGACTACAGTGCCTTCTGTCAGTCCTCACTCACAGGAATATGGGATTGGGGATAATGGATCACATATTTTTTTTCAACATTGGATACACCGAGATATGCTTGGCTTAGTAGCAAGGGTTCCAAGTAATAATTAATCTTATTGACATTGTTATTGTCTTTTTAATGATATTGTTGTTATTATTGTTATTCAATATTTAAACTTTGTTGGGATGGTTCAAGTATTTAAATATAAGAAACAAACAGTATTTTTTGGTAGTATTTTTTGCATTATTTACAAAGAACGCCATACAGTTTGTGAATTAATACATAATTATTATAACTGTCCTGAAGATAGCCTCCTTCCAAGAATAATGCTCTAGGGTGCCGGCTTAGCTAAATCGATTAAGAAGTACAGCTAAAAGTTTGGGAGAAAAAAAAGAAAGTTTCAGTAATGGCGCCTTGGGTCTGTGCTTGTTTCTGTTTTTCCTTTTTTTCTTTTAAATGTGACTTTAGGTCACAAAAGCTGCAAAGGATAATGGATATTATGGAAATCTGCACAGCAGTTTGGTTCTGCTTCTGTACTGGTGACAGCTCGGGCCCCAGGCGGCGAGGTCTTGAAGAAAATCCCATAATATAAATATATACATATATCTCTTTGCTCAAGTATTTTTTTAGTAAACTAAACACACACCAAAAAAAAAAAAAAACAACAACATTATTAAAAATATGCTGCTGATCAGGTAAGAATTTTGGTAGCATAGATGTCTGCCTTTTTAATATTTCCTCCCGATAGCCCCGGAAGTTAGACATTTTCACCAACTCCAGCTATTTTCTCATTTCAGCCGCTCGGGTGCATCCAGCTCCAACTGAACCCTAAAACAAGCAACATTATGCTATCTAGCACATGTTACATTATTTGTATCACAGAAATATATTCTATTTAGATTAGATAAAAGTAATCTTAAAATTAGTAACACAAAGATTATTATTGTTAAAATAAGGAAGATTTTTTTTTTTTATAATGGGTTTTTAAATAGCTTCTCTTGCTAGCTGCCAGTTATAGACCTGCAGCAACTCCCGCTATTTGCTCTTTTCAGCTGCTCCGGGTGCATCCAGCTCCAACTGATCCTTAAAACAAGCAACATTATGCTATCTTCCACATGTTACATTATTTCTTATCTATCACAGAACTATATTCTATTTAGATTAGATAAAAGTAATCTTAAAATTAGTAATGCAACAATTATTAAACTTAATTGACTTGAAAAACCTGCACCAACTCCAGCTATTTTCTCATTTCAGCCTCTCCGGGTGCATCCAGCTCCAAGTTATCCTTAAAACAAACAAAATTATGCTATCTAGCACGTGGCACATTATTTCCTATCTATCACAGAAATATATTCTGTTTATATTAGATAAAAGTATTCTTAAAATCAGCAATACAAAGTGAATTGAACTTAATTGACTTGAAAAACTAGTTCAACTATTTTGGAACTACGCGAATTACTGCTAAAATAAGCAAGATTTCTTTTATATTGGGATTTTAAATAGCTTTTCTTGCTAGCTGCTAGTTATACACCTAGACCAACTCCAGCTATTTGCTTTTTTCAGCTGCTCCAGGTGTATGCAGCTCTAAATAACCCTTAACATAAGCAATTATGTCCACCACATGGTGCTATGGTGTAGTGTCCAACATTTATTATAGAAATAGTTTCTATATAGATTTGATTTTTTTAGAATCAGCTAAACAATGAACCAATTAGTAGATACAAAACATTATTTTATTTTACTCGAAATGTATGTTATAACAAAAAACTACTCCTAAAATAACCAAAATATTCTTCCAGATTTATTATGCACTATATTATCTAGATTATTTATTTTAGAAACAGTTTCTGTATTGATTAGAAAACAATACTTTCAAATTAGCAAAATAATAAACCATATGATGATTTAGCTTATCAATTTGGAAAAACTATCGAGACAATTTGGAAACGAGAACAAATACACCTAAAATAAGCAACATGTTTTGCTAATGGGGTAAGATTTTTCCTAAGTTAGATATCAGGTTTTTAGTAGTTTCTAAAATGATTGGAATATTCTGCCAATTGGATGTAATTGATTCTATTTATTATAGAAATACTTTATATCTAGTTGAGAAGTGTTTTCCCGAAATTAGCAAAACAATGAACTAGCAGCTAGGTACAATAATTTAAATATATATCTTCTTCTCCTGCTAGCTGCCACGGTTAGCAACTTAGACCAACTCCAGCTATTTGGTCTATTCAGCCGCTCCGGGTGTATCCAGCTCGGAATTATGCAACGAACAAGCAATATTATTTTATCCAACACACTGTACATATTTGAATATTCATTACAGAAATATTTTAAATATAGATTAGGAAAAAATATGACTAAAATTAGCAAAACAATCTACTAGATAGAATCATTTAGCTTAGTTTACTTTGGGAAAAATACAGATGCTGCCCTACTTACGAACAAGATCCAGGAACTAGGTTCCAGACGATCGTTCGTATGTTGTATTTGTTCGTAAGTTTGTATGTTTAAGGTTTA
The DNA here is from genome assembly GCF_059441175.1 of Urocampus carinirostris. Lineage (NCBI taxonomy): Eukaryota > Metazoa > Chordata > Actinopteri > Syngnathiformes > Syngnathidae > Urocampus > Urocampus carinirostris. The sequence continues at coordinate 26,891,844 of NC_142353.1, read as the reverse complement.
TATAAGTATGTTAAGGCTTGTATAAGTAACTTGTATGTTTTTGTACTAAAAAATAAAAAAAATATAAAATAATATGGTCTTTTAAGATAAATCAAGTGAAATTTAATTTACTTTTGGAAGATGGGCTTCAAGAGTTTGGCGACTTCTTCCTCCGTGGTAGAAAGTGGACGAAAAAAAAGCGATCCAACTATTTTCTCAACCGCATCAATCTTTTTTATTCGACTTTCATTTCAAATGAAATGACTCACCTCTTCTTCTTTACACCAACCATATTGAATGGATGCACGAGATATTAAACAATAAAAATTTCAAAGTTCTTAGCATGCTGGAGATACAGTATAGAATATTTACACACAAACTAGAAAAAGGAAGCGGATTTCTTCTTCGGGGTGGATGCTGGGTGACCTCTCACAGTGCCACACAGCACAAAAGTAATGTTCTGTACTTGGAAAAAGCAGCACACATTACAAATAGCAATGTCTGGATATTTTTCGACATCCTGAAAAAAAATGTTCGTATCGTATTCGACTTATATCGTTTTTCATAAGTCGAATGTTCCAAAGTAGGGGAGCATCTGTACACCTAAAATAAGCAAAATTGTTTTGCTAGTAGGGTAAAAAAAAAAAATTAATGTAAATATTGGGTTTTTTGGTACCTTACCCCGCTTGCTGCTATGGTTAGCCACTTAAACCAACTTAAATATTTGTTCCGGGTGTATATAACTCTAAATAATCATTGAAATAAGAAATATTGTCCAGCCAGCAGCTAGATATGAGAATATGTTAGCTTATTTTATACAAAGTATTAAGTTACACAATTGTTCATTATTTTATATAGATTATTTTTAAAGGAATTTAAAAATATGCTTAAAATTAGCAAAACTTTCAACCATATACAACAAGTTAGCTTATTTTACTTACAAAACAACGTAAACTATCTCAAAACAGGAAAAATGACACATTATTTTCTGTATTTGATATTTCTTAGAATTTAAATTAAAATAAAACCTAAAGTCACTAAAGAAGCTTGTAAGTAACTTGGGACTTATTTCTTACTGTTTAGCTTCCATCGTTATTGCTTTTTAGTTCGTGTGTGAAGATATTTTCTTTGACCAAGTCTCAGAGTGAAAATCATATCTGGCCGTTTATGTTGACTCCGTATAAAACATAAAACAGCTTTTATTTGCTGACATAAAAGTCTCCGTTTAGAGCTTATTTAATAAAGCGCTCTATCAATCTGCTTATAAATGGATGATAGATATACAACTCCTAGCATCTAAACAGAGTCGACTCGCTAGGGCGGGAGTTTCTATTATCCCCCTTTTAAAGTCACAGTGTGTAATAATTCACATTATTATTAAATATACGTGTAATTATCTTAAGTGTGGCATGACTGGTATATTGGAGTTAGCGGGTGGATGCAGAGGGGAGAGGATTTCCATGCATTTAGAAGACTTTGTTGCTTTATTTGCCTTCTTATTTTTACCATTGGTCCTGATCATGGATTGGTTACATCCATGCTACTTAGCAAAGGTAGCCAATCATGTCTCTTCTCTAGATTTCTCGATGATTGAAAGCTTCATGAACTAGGTTTTTTCTTCTTCATTTGGCATCATTGCAAGCCTTGGAACCCATTGCGAATAAATACAATACGACAAACGCAATATCATATTGCTGACTCGCAAAGAGTTTAGGAAGTGCACAAAATTCTGCTGCAAGGGTAGCTGTGATTTGAGCTGGTCAATTGGAGTAGTGGGTGGATGCAGATAGGGGAAGGATGGGGGATTAGAAAATGAAATCGATTCGTAAACGTCAACTGTAAATGATTGTCTTGCCATTAAAAGTTATCCTTTTTATTAAAAGTCCAGATTGTCGATCCATAATACTTTGTGCCTTCTTTGTATTACTTGATAATAACAAGCTTTATTTAAATGGTTATCGTGTTTTTGAGTTCAGGGATTTTGGCATCTTTGACTTGTTGTTCCACTGTTTCATTGTCTAACAAATCACATTAGCCACTCAGTTACTGGCTACAACTCGCTGCTAGCCACTATCTTTATTGTTAGCTGCTCCGTGTGAATAAAGCTTGCTTCATCCTCCAGTGTCACTCATCTTCCGCAGCCGAGTTATAGGTTTCAGGCATGTTTGACTTTTTGCCCCATTGTTTCATTGTCTAGTCACTCACGCAACTATGGCTCGTCGCTAGCCACTATCGTTATTGTTAGCTGCTACATGTGAATACAGCTTGATTTGACTTTTCGTGTCACTCGCCTTCCACAGCTGAGTTCTAGGTTTCAGGCATCTTTGACTTTTTGTTCCATAATTTCATTGTCTAGCTATTCACGTTAGCCACTCTTTTGCAGGCCATAACTCACGATTAGCTATTATTGTTAACTCCTCCGTCTACGTAAAACTTATTAAGTCCTTTAGGGTCACTCGCTTTCCACAGCTGAGTTTCAGGATTCAGGCATATTTGATTCCATGTTTCACTGTTTCATCTTCTAGCCATTCACGTTAGTCACCCGGTTGCAGGTTATAACTCACCACTAGATGCTAAGTTTTGTTATCGTGTGCTCCGTGCACGTAAAGCTTAGTTTGTCTTTCAAGGTACCTCGCCTTACACAGCTGAGTTCCAGGATTCAAGCATCTTTGATTTTATGTTTCACTGTTTTGTTTTCTAGCCACCCACATGAGTTACTTGGTTGCAGGCTCATGTTCACTGTTAGCTACTATCGTTATTGTCAATGGCTGAGTTCGGTGATTCAGGGTCCTGAGGGAGTTCAGCCAATACCACATCGGGATCATTTCGATGCAGCGATGCAAAGCAATGACTTTGACCAATAGCAAGCATGCATCTAAGTAACTGGTGATTCACAAAACCACCACAGAATTTGACTTTTGTACATTTGTGGGCACGTAAAATCATTTGTCGTCGATGTCGTATAGTGGGGGGAAATGCTGTAAAGAGGGATGGGAAAGACATCTTAATTCACAGCCCAAAGTGAGAACACTATAGTGTGGAGAAGTGGTACCCCAGGTGTCTATTGTAGTGAGGTTTTACAAAGTAAGGGGCAATCCTTGAACTCATAGTGACCCTTTTTCCTCCTCGAACTTAGAGACGGATTTTCCCGTCCACTTGTCCTCAGCAGGTGCTGACACTATCAAGGTCATCGCATCCCGGTGAAAAGGTCGACCCGTACCTGTAGCCGAAGGCCAATTTACACTCGCTACCTGACACCAAGCGCTATTCATCGCTCTCGTTATTGTCCAACCGAGACACTTTTGGAGAATAATGGGAAATGGAGGACACGAAGGAGACGTTGCTGTCAACTGATGAGGGCTGTTGCAGAGTTCAGTGTGCTACTGTACGCATCTGTTGCATTTATTCTCACTAGACTCGTAACCTAGGAAGGATTTTGGCCGTTTTTAGCATCGGCTATTTTGTATAATCTATGGGATGAATAAAACGCATGCACATTGAATGTATGTATCAAAATACCCAGAGGTTTAATAATATGAGGAGGAATATGGATTTATAGGCAGTGTATATACATATACCCCTGCAATTGGTTGGTCTCCCCTGCCCACTGCCCGAGGATAGGGATGGGCTTCAGGACCCCCACAACCCTACTGAGGATAAGTGGTGCAGACAATGGATTATATATGCATATATATATATGTATATATATATATATATATATATATATATATATAGAGAGAGAGAGAGAGAGAGAGAGAGAGAGAGAGAGAGAGAGAGAGAGAGAGAGAGAGAGAGAGAGAGAGAGAGAGAGAGAGAGAGAGAGACCAAAAAAGAAAGACACACAAAGCGAGAAAGACAAAGACAGAGATGGGGACAGATGTAGTAAGAGAGAGGGTGTGTGCAAGCCAGAGAGAGTGACAACAAGAAGGACAAAGAGAGATAGAAAAACAGAAAAAGGGAAAGAGTGAAAGAGACAGAGTGAAAGACAGAAAGAGAGAGAGAGAGAGAGAGAGTGGGTAATTCATAATCAGTAAGTAAGAGATGCTGAGAGATATGGAAAAAGAGACAGGGCAAGAAGAGAGGCATAGTAAGTGTGAGAGGAACACAGAGAGAAAAATAGAAAGATAGTAAGAGATGGAGGAAAAGAACAACAAAGATAAAATGAGAGAGATTTAGCAAGAAAGGGAGGAAGCCAGAGAGAAGAGATAGAAAGACAGAGAAAGAATGAGAAGGACAGGGCAATGGAAAAAGTAAGGTAAAAAGAAAGAAAGAGAGTGAGAGAGAGAAAGAAAAAGAGAGAGTGAGAGTTGGAAAAATATAGTTCAAAAGAGAGACGTGAGCGAGAGATGCAGATAGATAGAAAATTGACTGAGGCAGTGCAAAAAGAGAGGCATATTGGGTGAGCGAGAGACACAGAGAGGAAAAGAGAAAGATAGCAAGAGAGCTAGAGAGAGTGAAAGACAAAGAAAGGGATGGAGGGAGATATAGCAAGAAAGAGGGAGGAAGGAGCTAAGAAAGATGCAGAGGTAGAAAGACAGAGAGTGAGAGAGAGAGTGAGAGAGAGTGAGACAGAGGCAGAGACAGAGGGAGAGAGAAAGAGAGAGAGGGATGGACATAGAAATGTAGAAGGAGAGAAAGAAGGTGAAGAGCTAGAGCTAGAAAGATATAAAGATTGATATACATATTCATTTTACAAGATAAATAAGTAAAACTACTCAATATTAAAATAATACTTACATAATCAGAATATCCTACTGTTACACTGTATTTGCAAAATAGTTCCCACTGTTGTTCCCAGAAAAGTAAATCTGCGATCTCTAAGTTGTCATTTTTTATCCAGTTATTGAAATTTTAACGTTATTTTTCTTATTCTTTGTGTATTTTCAGACATCAACGACTGCGAACGAGAACCATGCAAGAACGGAGGTCGTTGCACCGACCTGGTCGCCAACTACTCCTGCGAGTGCCCCGGCGAGTACATGGGCAAGAACTGTCAACACAGTACGTATATTATTTCACTGTTTCCTTCTCTAGCTACTTATTTTGGCCTTTGGATGCAGGCAATGGCTCGCCGCTATTGTTATTGTTTGCAGCTTGTGCTTCATCGTTCAGTGTCACTCACATTCCTCAGCTGCTCATGCAAGCTAAGCTCAGAGTCCTGTGATTTCGGCATGAAGCGCTTTTTTCTCTGTTTCTTTCTCTAGCCACTTGAGTTAGCCACTTGGCTGCAGTCTACGTCTCACCGCTTTCCGCCATTGTTATTGTTAGCTGCTCCACTTTCATCTTTTGGTGTCAGTCGCCTTCCACTGCCAGTCATGTAAGCAAACATCGCTGAGTCACGTAATACAGACATTAGGTTGTGTTTTTTTCCGCAGATTCCTTCTTTAGCCACTCATGTACGTCAGCATTTGGCTGCGGGGTATCACTTGTCACTAGTGGCCATTGTTTTTGATAACTGTGAATAAAATGTACCTCCTCTTTCTGTGCCTTTCAAAGCTATTTTCGATGTTTCAGGCATCTTCCAATTTTTTCCAGCTTTTTCCTTTTCAAGACACTCACGTCAGCCACTTGGCTGGAGGCTATGGCTTGCTGCTTGCCGCTAAAATTAACTGTAATGTTAGCTGTAAATAAAGCCTGATTCTTCTCTCAGTGACACTCACCTTCAAGACTGATTTCTGTGATCCAAGGATCTTCAATTTTTTTCCATCCGTTTCCTTTTTCTAGCCTCTCATTATCAACGTGGCTGCAGGTTATAGCTCGCCACTAACCGCTATTGTTAGCTACTCCGCATGAAGAAAGCTTACTTTTTCCTTCAGTGTCAGTGTCGCCTTCCACAGCTAGATATTTAAACAAACGTTGCAAACATCAGGTGCTTGGCATTTTTTACTAGTTTTCAACGGCTTCCTTTTCTAGCCACCCGTGAACCTTGATTCCGGATACCGACGCAGGACAAATTCTGCCTGCTCTTGCAATCCTTTGCTGGCCTTTTTAGTAGCTCCTCCCAGATATTCGCATGTTTAGGTGCTCTAGACGAATCCAGCTCATTCGGTCTTTTGTCCAGGACGAGTTTTGACTGAAATTCATCATGGCTCAAGAGAGAAAATATGAAAGAAGGCTTTCGAATTTTGCTAAGTGGTATTATTCAGTGGTTAGCATGTGCGTGCGGCACAGTTCTGAGGTCACTAGATTGAACCTTCCTGTGTGGAGTTTGCATGTTCTCCCCGTGCTTGTGTGGGTTTCCTCCAGGCACTCTGGTTTCCTCCCACATTCCCAAAATATGCATGTCAGGTTAATTGGCCTGTCCAAATTGTCCCTACCTGTGAATGAGAGAGTGAATTGTCTGTCTCTGTGTGCCCTGCGACTGGCTGGCGACCAGTTCAGGGTGTCCCCTTCCCACTGCCCGAAGATAGCTGGGATAGGCTCCAGCACCCCCGCGACCCTGCTGAGGGTAAGCGGTGCAGATAATGGATGGATGGATGGTACTATTTGGGCTTTTGTAGTGTATTCTGCTCATAATGCAAAGGCTTCATAACTATTCTAAACCACTCTGCCCCCTAGGATATAAACACTATGAATTTAAGGCATAAAATAAATTGGTTATTAAATAGCGCCAAAACTTAAAGTAATGACAATAAATTGACGACTCATAAGACTCAAAAGCAACTCGTCGTGTTGTTTATGCTCTTTGGGAGGATTTTGCAGACTCACTCACGGAGCAGATTAGGATTATTGTTCTGTGGTTGCAGGGCGACTCACAAATAGAATCATCGGCTTTTTCGATCTGACGTGCCGGCAAGCGTTTCCTTGGGAAGATTTTGCAGGTGTTGCCTGTCACAGGGGGGAGGAGATATGATTCGGCTCTATTAGAATATATACAGCTTTCTTCCAGTGGTTACGTTTCACTTTCCCAGATCTCTGCTCCCAGAGCACATGATATTTTGGATTTGTGGGAGACTAAATTAAAGGTTAGCTCGAGTGTGTCTGGCAATCCCACTCAAACAAAAAAAACAATAAAATAATTTTTAAAAATACAAATGAATACATAGACAATTAGGGGGAGAACATGCAAGCTCTGCACAGTAAGGCTGCAGTGGCTGGAATTGACCCTGGCCATCCGCACCATGGGGTTGCGTGCGATAAGCAAATAAAATTAATATAGAATGAAATAAAATTAAATCCATCAATTCATGGATAAATAATTGAATATATTTATGAATTAACACATGCAGAAAAACAAATTAACAGAGACACAAAATTAAACAAATAAATAAATAAGAGCACGTGTGTCACGACTAGAAAAAGCAGTGGACCCAAATGCGTAAAGTTTCACATAATGTTTTATTGAGAGAAGTCAGGGTGAGAGGAAAAAACAACAGCGATCGGGTGCTCGCTGGGCAGGAGGAGTAGGAAGCCCTCACGAACGAAGCGTGGTCGGGGATCGGAAGCAAGTCGGGCAGCCGGGATGGGAGAATGGAGCATGGTTGGAGATCAGAACAAGTCGGGCAGCCGGGACGGAAGAACAGAGCGTGGTCAAAGATTGGAAGGAAGTACGTTGGGCAGCCGAGACGGGAGATGGAGCTTGTTTAGAAATAGGAACAATTTTGGTAACCGGAGATGATCGGGAAGCCAGCGACAGACGTGCAGGATACAGGAACAGGTCGGGAACAGAACGGGAGCCTTGTTTGTGCGAAGGTTCGCTGACGGACTGACAAGGAGTGGACGAGAAAGAGGTGCTTAAATAGGAGGACTAATTAGGGAACGAGTGGGAGCTGGGGTTGAAAGAGTGAGCACAGGTGAGGGCAATTGACAGATCATGACAACATGAGTGTATTGAAACAAAGAAAGAATGGAATGAAGGAACAAATTAAGGAACGAACCAAGGCACGAACAAAGGAACAAACAAAGGAACGGACAAATAAACAAATGAAGGGACGGAGGAACGAAGGAACAAAGAAACAAAGGAACAAGCAAAAAGATACAAAGAAAAAGGGGAACAAAGCAAGGAACAAAAAAAGAAACAAAGGAGCGAATGAAGAAATAGTAAAGCAGCGAACAAAGGAGACCAAATAGAAAGGGCATTTGAGCTCGGTTGTATATCGAACCCAATAGTTTATTGAATTCTAATTCTATGACAGTTGATCAGGTCCCCTGCAACTTTTAAGCGGCGTTCAAGCTTGAAAAACGGCAGGTGTGTTTTCTTCAGCCTCTCGTGTCACATGTTAATCCCCTCATCGACACCTTCCGCCTTTTTGCCGGATGTCGTTATTATTATTTCATCCGTCCCTTCCATCTGCTATGTGCTCATTAGTAGCGCTCTGCTAATTTATTTAGGCTGGAGGTCGTGGGATGGATTCAGCTGTCACCGTGCTGCCGTTTTTGCCATGCCGGGGTTGACGGATGCTCGGGGGGTGAGGGGGGTTGTTCCGGGGGGCCCCATCTGATAGACGGCTGGCGGCCACACCGTTAAGAGTTGGTGGCTGAAAGGTGGGAGGTGTTGTTGCTGTAATTTATATAGATATACAGACGCTGCACAATTTACGAACGAGATAGGTTCGGAAGATCGTTTGTAAGTTGAATTTATTTGTAAGTTACTTCAGTGCTATATTTTGTTTAAGGTTTAAAAGTATGTTTAAGGCTTGTATAAGTAACCTGTATTGTTGTGTACTAAAAAATAAATATTTCATAAAATAAAATGCTCTATAAAAATAATTAAAGTTACGTTTAACTAACTTTTGGAAGATGGGCTTTAAGAGGTCCTCCTCTGTGGTAAAAGTGTCAAAAAAAGTGTTTCGACCATTTTCTCAACCAGATCACTCTTCCTTACTCCACTTTAATTTCAAAAGAAACTGCTCGCCTCTTCTTTACACTTTACATGGATACACGAGATATTAAACAAAAGAAAATGTCAAAGTTCTTTGTGCGCTGGAGATAGTGTAGGCGTAGAACAGGGGTGTCAAACTCATTTTAACTCGGGGGCCACACGATAGAACAAACATTCTGTCGCGGGCCGGACTAGGAGATTAAAGAGAAAGAAAAGACATAAAGAAATAAGAGAAAGAGGGAGGAAAAAGGAGAGAGGGCGGGACAAAGAAAAAGAGAAAGACTGAGAGAGCGTGTGAAACAAAAGATAAAAAGTCGTGTGAGAGGGGGAAAAGAATGGGAGAGGAAGAAAGAAATCCCAAGAGAAATAGAAAGACAGAAGGAGAGAAAAGAGAAAATAAAGCGCAAAGGGTATGAAGAGAGAAAGAGAAAAGAGAGAAACGGAAAAGAGGAAGTTAGAGCAAAAGAGGTTAAAAAACACAAAGAGAGAAAGAGCAACAAAGGAAGAGAAAAAGAGAGACACAGAGAGTGAAAGAGACAGAGACAGAGTGGGAGAAAAGGGGTGGAAAAGAGAGAGAGAGAGAGAGAGAGAGAGAGAGAGAGAGAGAGAGAGAGAGAGAGAGAGAGAGAGAAATAAATACAAGTACAGTGCCTTTGTGAGAGGCACCTGGCTTTGGCATCATAAAGTCGACATATTTCAACCTACAGCTTGTTTTTTTCTTGCACTTCTCTGAGTGTTGTCTCGCGGGCCGGATTCAATCCCTTAGCGGGCCTGATATGGCCCGCGGGCCGCCTGTTTGACAACTGTGGCGTAGTATGTGAGGTGCCCATGAGTGATGTCAATAGGGTGACGCTAGATATCATTCTCCTCTAGAGGTGAGTGTTTGTGGTTTTGAATGAGTGAATGTGAAGCACATTGTGAAGGGCTTCAGGATGTCTTCAGTGACTTGAAAAGCGCTATATAAATGCAGACCATAGAGATGATTAAAATTGAGTATAACAAAGTAAAACATTTTACTCATTTATAATGCTATTTATGACTCTACCTTCACAGTCCTTTTATAACTTGTGTTTATTACTTTTCAGTTACTTAACATTGCGCTCTGAAACGCACTTTTCACACATTTATGTGGTCTGCGCTCGGCGTTGTATCGATCTGTTGCTTAAGGCCCTTTAAAACAGAGATAGGGGTCTTAAAGGAATGCAATTTGAGCGGGCAAAACAAGGTGTTTAAAGAGAAAGAAAAAGGAGATCAATATTTTAGTCTTGGAAGTAGTAGCTTGTTCATTTCTTGTGTTGCTGTCCACGCCTTGTGGTTATGCTAAGTTAATTGAGTTACATCTCGGAATCTCTTGAGTAAGAAGAGTCAGACTAAGCTCTCACAAAAAAGTTGTGTTTTCTTTACATCATATACTTTTGAAATAAATAAACTCTTGCTGTGTATTTTTGTTTTTAAAGGAATAGTTGGTTCATTAACTTGTGCTTCTACCCACCAAAGTGGCTTTGCTCACGTGTGTTGGTTATATCCGGGAATCTGTCACATAAGGCAAGTCAGACTAAGCTCTATATATTAGTTTTTTGACGCGATTGCTTGTTGGTTTTGCGATTTGTCCGTCTGCCAACTCTTTAAACACTTGATGTGGGTATGCAAATGTTAATGAGTAGTATGTCGGAATCTCTTAAACAAGAGAAGTCAAACTAAGGTTGTAAAACATTACATACAGAAACTTTAAGGTTACTCCTTATGTATTTTTTAAATGAATAAAACCCTCTCTGTGTATTCTACTCTCGGAATCAGTATCTCATCCGTTTCTTGACTTGTGCTGCTGCTCAAACATTGGCACATATTGTAGTTCATGGTTCACGAATCCCTTAACCGCATGGGTCGTCAGGGCACGATTAAGGACGCAGCTCTGGACAGCTTTCTCTACTGTTGATGGTTCCATGCCGGTTTTTGGGTCGTGGCACAGTAGGCACCAGTTTATTACTTAAAGTTGTCAGCTCAGTCCCTTTCTGGTCTTCCTCTTCTCCTGCCCCCTTAAACTGTGCCCTGGAGAATTGTCTTGGTCATTCCTGATGATCTTGTGATGTGACCATACGACTGAGGTTCCGTCTGCGCACAGTTGACAACAATTCTTCCTAGGGTATGCCCTCTGATGGCATTGCGCACCCTTTCGTTTGTCACTTGGGCTAAGTGGCTGATAGCTGGATGCTAACGTAATTGAACAAACTGAAACCACAGGTTAAAAACATCCTAGAACAGGCAGGTTTCTAATCTGCAAATCCTAAGTGAGATATTTAAACAACACCGAAAGGCACTTCCATGACGTCGCCAAGGATTTCATGAAAGTTTTTGGCAGACTATGGCAAGCCACCTAGGGGGCCACCATGCGGAAGTACAACATGCCAAGAAACTACTTCAGACCATTGAACAGCTGTATGCTAATAACACAGTACTGAGCAATGGTGCCATTGGAGCGTGGTTTACACACATTTAGTGTGAGACATTCTCTCTCCAAATGTATTCTGGAGAGAATCATGATGGAAACCCTCGACTAACATGAAGGTTCAGTCAGCATTGAGGGTCACTAACTCAAGCGATCTGGTCAATCGCCTAGACCAGACATAAACCCAGTATGGGACGAAATAAGCACAGAGAAAATAGTAAGGACCAACAACCCCAAAAGTATCCCCACAAACATCACTATAAACCCCTGAGAGCTAGAACTTGTCACCAATTTTAAATATCATGGAGCTGTCACATCAGAAAAGGGATCGGAACCAGAAATCATGGCCAAAATAGCTCAAACTACAGCCGCTCTTACAAGACTTACACTCATCTGGAGGGACAAGAAGAGAGCTGGAAGGAGCTGGAAAGGAAAATGCATGGAGATACAGAAACCTTCAAGGCATCAGCTACATAGCCCATGTGACGGATGAAACGGTGCGCAACACTATAAGAGGGCACGTCGGTCCCTACAAAGAACTGTTGTCAACTGTGCGCGGATGAAAACTTCAGTGTGTGGTCACTTCACAAGGTCATCAGGGATTGGCCAAGATACAGCAAACTGTCAAAAGGGGCAGGAGGAGAGGAAGACTGAAAAAAGTTGGGCCGACAACACTAAAGAATGGACTAGTGCCAACTTTACCACAACTCAAACACAGGCCGGGAACCCACAGTGGTAGAAAAAGCTGTCCAGAGTTGCGTCCTCAATGGTGTCCCGACAATGCAGGCGGTTAAGGGATCGGTGAACCGTCTTATCTCACAGTTTCTCCAAAAAGAGAAGTGAGACTAAGCTGCAACATAAATGTTACGTTTTTTTATTACCGGTACATACTTTTGAAATAAATAAAACACTGGCTCTGTATTTTAGTCTTAAAAGCAGTAGCTTGTTTGTTTCTCGGCTTATCTTGCTGCCCACATGTTGTGGTTATGCTAAAGTAATCGAGTTATATCTCTGAATCTCTCAAATAGGACAAGTCAGACTAAACAGTATTTTTTAGTCTTGGAAGCAGTAATTTTTTCGTTTCTTGACTTGTGCTGCTTCACACACTTTAGTTAAGCTCACTCAATTGAGTTGTATGTTGTAATATATCTCAATCATGAGTGTGCTGACTAATGTCTAACATAAATGTTACATTTTATCATTATATACTTTTAAAATAAAAAAGCCACTGTTGTGTATTTAAGTACGTAAAGTAGTAGCTCGTTTGTTTTTTGACTCGTCCTGCTTACCACTCATTATGGTTATGTCAACGGAATTGAATAATATCTTGGAATTTCTTAAAAAAGAGGCAAACCGCTAAAATTGTACCTTACTTCATCATGGCCTTTTGTGAAAAAAAATGACCCTGGCTGTGTATTTTAGTTTTGGAAGCAGTAACTTGTAGCTTCTTGTTTTGTCCTGCTGCCCTCACTTTAAACACGTCCTGTGGTTATGTTCACGTCATTGAGTCAGACTGAGCTTGCATCCAACACTAATGTTACATTTGCTCCGCTTCATACTTTTGAAATACAACAAATGCCTGGCTGTCTTTTTGCACAGAATGCTCTGGACCTCTGGGAATGGAAGGCGGCATCATCTCCAACCAGCAGATAACAGCATCCTCCACACACAGGGCTTTGTTCGGCTTGCAGAAGTGGTATCCGTACTTTGCACGCCTCAACAAAAAAGGTCTGGTCAATGCCTGGACAGCCGCTGAAAACGACAGATGGCCGTGGATTCAGGTAAATACACCACAATGTAAGGCAGTGCTCAAACCTTTTCAACACGCGAGCTACATACAAATTGATCTAAACACCTAAAAAAATGCTACACATTAATTTAGGCACTTGAGGTGTGTTAATGCACTTTCTTTTAAATTAATTTGTCTTGTTAAACCAAAAGCCATTTATTTGATTTGATGAGACAGTAAACCCCTGGGACACGGCATTGACCTGTATAGTAGGTGATAGAAACCTATGCTAATGAGATCGTGTCAGAAGTTAAAACATAAAAATAATCAAACAGTGTATCGTAAGTTCTACTAATATTTGTGCATAAGAATAAATACAGCTGTAAAAAATCCAAGGGAGAATGAAATTTGATTTACCTTTGGAGTGAACTTAGCTGGTCAAATTGAGTAAAAGGTGGATGCAGAGGGTGGAAGTACAGGACTGCAGCGGATTGAATATGAAATCTATTTTAAAACTTGTTCTTCGGAGGATTGTCATGCTCGTTTGAAAATTTCCTAGCTTTAATTGCCACCTTATTGGTTATGGTCCTTAGCAATGGTATGGTTATAGTGTACTTTCGTTGTATTTTTTGCTAATCACAAACTTTGTTTGCATGCTTATAATATATTTGGTTCTCTATTTAGCATCACTGTGAGTCTTAAGACTCTTAATGAATAAATGCAATAAAAAACAAAAAAACAAACGAAAAAATAATATAGTATCGCTGAATTGCAAAGTCTTATACAAGATTCTGAAATCAATTAAAAGAGAGAAAAGCTTTGTGGCAAGTAGTTCAGCCAATCGATTTTCATGATGTCGTAACGCAAACCAGCAATTTTGTATCCGGCCCTTGTAGGGAAAGTTATGTTAGGGTCCGGTACGCCTCCCACCACCAGAGAGCCCCAATTGGACTGGCGTGTCTAATCACAACACAACAGTCCCCAATTATTTTGAACCTTTTACATTTTGGACAGCACACGTTTTGCCAGAGAGACGGACCCATTAGGGGGAAGCAGAAACTGGAGGCGGAGGTTCTCAAAAAGAAGGATTACAATTAATACCAAGAGGAAGTACAAAGTGACAAACCAAAATGGTTTTACCCCCAAAAGCTTAACAATACGTACGCATTTCAGCAGAAAATCAAATAACCATTCAGTTTCTGTCAGCTTTCTAGAACCCAAACAATTTAGCATGCCTCTATCATCCAGATAAATGGCACTTAGAGGCAAATGAGACAAAACAAAAAAAGCTGATTTATTGTCGAACCCACCCACTAACGAGAACCGAGTTACTTGGCAAATGTAGAGGTCGAGGAGACCGGAACATGAAAGATTCAGGCCGTTTGTTTGCCTTTAATGATGTCATGCGGGATATCGAGCAGGACGCTGGAGGCATTGTGTGTTTCTACATGCCAGTTCACGTAATTGGGACATGAGCAGACCATTCCATCGGCGCTTCGGGATTATTCTGGGCCTGCTTTGGTATTATAAAATGATTTGGCAGACTGTATTTATAACGTGAGACAGGTAAAAGAGACGAGAAAACCTGCTCTGTGATCAGATGGCATTCTTCCGGCTATTCTGTCGCTGTAGCTTGTCAGTTAAGCTCTGAACCTCAACAAATCAAGGGCAAAAGAAAAAGACTTTGAATAATACATCAGAGCGTAGCCTAGCATCTCGCTAGCGCCATGTTTGTTTGTGTCAATTCGCGCTCTTGTTTATCTTTGCACATCCAGTGCCATGTTTTTTTCCTTCTTTCCTACAAGTAGCTCGCACAAAAATGCATTGGGAGACTCTTGGGAAATAAAATGCTGGTGTGACCAATATTTGTAAAATAGTGTTTCAACTGGCATTGTCAAATGAATGAAAAGTAACTGTACAGTGCCTAGCAAAATTATGACCCCCATTACCCCGACCCCCCAAAACTTTTTGTCATTTTGCCGCATTTCAGGCTTCAACCTTAATGCCAAAAAAACTCAAGATTATCTATTATATTTGTAGCAAAAAAAACTAAAAAGTAGTTGCTGCAAAAATATTGCTCCCCTGGTCTCTCAGCTCAAGAACTGATTCCAGAAGACCCCTGCTGACTTTTGAATAATCCAATGTCAATTTATATGACTTACAATGACAGGGTGTCAGTTTAAATGCACTTGCTCTGCGATGAGTTCAGAGGTCTGTGAAAGCTGAGGCCGGATAACAGACAGCATTATGAAAACCAAAAAACTCCAGGATAAAGTTGTAAAAAGGTTTAAGCAAGAATAGGATACAAGAAGATTTTGCTACCTTTACACATCTACCAAAGCACGGTGTGAGCAATAAGATCATAATCGAGACAGCATAAAACCAGTACAAACCTAACAAAACCTGGGTGTCACTCTAAACCTTCAGCCCAAACAAGGGGAAAACTAGTCAGAGAAGCAACCAAGGGGCTTATGATCGATGACCCGCAGGTATACACAGCAGAAGTGCGAGAGTCTGCATAAGACTATTATTAATCTGCCTTTTGTGGAAGTGCAGAAAGAAGAAAGCCCGTAATGAAAGAATACCATAACAAGGCCCAATTGGCATTTGGAAGAAGCTTCATTGGCGACACAAATAACAAGAAACAAAGATTTAACGTTTTTGGCTAAATGCTTTACGTTTGGCGTAAGAGTATATTTGTCCTTTAGTGTGACTTTCCTTCCATTGCTGATTTCCATGATTCAGCCATATTCATTTTTTTCACTGTATCCTTCTCTAGCCACTTTTGTTAGCTACTCTGCTGAAGGCTAAGGATAACTCTCTATTATTAGCTGCTTTGTTTAAATAAAGCGTGCTTCGTGCTTCTGTTTCACCCACCTTGCACAGCTGAGTTCCGTGACTTGGGCATCTTCGACTTTTAATTCCACTGGTTCATTCTCTGGCCACATATGTTAGCAACTCTGCTGCAAGCTTTGATGTGCTTCTATCTTTACTATTAGCTCTTTGAAGTAATTAAAGCTTCCTTCTACCCTCAGTGTCACTCGCATCCCACTGAGGAGTTCCATGTATAGGGATTTTCAATTGTTTCCTTCTTTAGCCACTCATCTTTGACACTTGGCTCACTAATAGCCGCTTCCATTATTGTTAGTTTGATCCGTGCATATAATGCATGCGTTCTTCTTTAGTATCAGTAGGCTTCCACAGCTGACTTTTGTGATTTAGGCATCTTCAACTTTTTCCCCCTGTTTCCTACTCTACTCACTTATCTTACTCACTTGGTTGCAGGCTATGGCTTGCCTCTAGCTACTACTGTCATTAGTAACTTCTCCAGAGTCACTGGCCTTCTACTACTATGATTTGGGCATCTTTGCCTTTTTGTTCCACTGTTTCCTTCCCAAGCCATTTATTTTACCCTCAAGGCTGCAAGCTATGGCTTGTTGACAGCCACTATCTTTTTTGTTGGCTGCTCTGTGTAAATAAAGCTTGCCTATTCTTCAGTCTCACTCAGCATCAGCAAATAGCATGTCGCCATTTGCTTGAGGCCATCATGCAAACCAATTGGGGACCAGCATTTTATTTGACGTCGACTGATAGCCAACAGCCATCTTAGAGAAGTCATATGCACTGCTCGCAATAAATTTTGTTCTGCTTTTCGTATAGTGGGGAGAATTCAATGAAGAGCGGCTGAAAAACATCGTATTTCACACCGGAAAGTAAAAATGACATAAGGTGGGGTCACCATATCCCGGGGGTCTACCGTACTTAAGTCTCTAACCGCACATGATGCTCGAAAATCCTTCACGAAATCCCATCTCAATTTCCTCCTGCTCTTCATCTCCTAGCTAAAGAACGTAACGGCTAATGACATTAAACATAACTCCCTGGATATTAGCCCTCAGCATCGTCACTCGATCCGACACTTTTTCACTTTCACAACATTCCGAACTTACTCACCCTTACTGGAATCCCCTCTACTCCATTTATATTCCCACCTACACTGTGGAAAAACAATTTAAAGCCTGCCCCCGAGCTTCTAGCCTCTCCGCCTGGTCTTCTGAACACACAATCTTTCCTCATCATCATGCCAACCGACTTCCGAGCTTTCCCTGTCACAGTGCCAAGATTTAATGTCCCTGCTTTGAGGTCTAGACTTTGCTATTTTCTCTGTCGAAGAACTTTTTTTTCACTTATTCCCAGTTCAACACACAGTACCTTCATTTGAACATAGTAGCCAATAGATTTTGAATATAATTCTGTACCTTTAATAGATATTTCAAATACAGTAGACCCCAGTACATCAAATGAATCCGTTCTGTGGTGGGGATTGCAAAGGAAAACCTATGGTAATGAGCTGAAAAATTCGGAACCCCTGGTAGTCCGGATAAAAACATCGAAATAACATAGATAACATTACATATGTAACATAAAGTACTACATATGTGTAATATACAAACTTTTTCACCCCCTTTTTCCTTTTGTTATTGTTTTTTGTTTTCTTTTGTTCATTCTTTTCACATTTTTCCCTTTATTTTCCCCCCTTTTTAAGTCATTCCGAGCATAATGTTACATAATGATTAATAGTGTAGGGATTAAAGCGACAAAAACAACCTGAAGAGCCGTTTCTGACCCGAAACCACTTTTGAGTGAGTCGAGCCGAAAAAGCCGGTTCTATAAAAATAGTTGGTATTACCATCTTTACAAGTAAACCCGGTGTTAAATGTAAATGGTCTGCATTAAATAGCACTTTTCAAGTCAATGAAGACCTCCCAAAGTACTTTACAATGTGCTTCGCACTTTCCTTTTACACACTAACTAACCGATAAGGCAACTACCTGCTCATCGAGGGCACTAAGGATACAGTGTCCTGCCCAAGGACACTTCGACATGTAACACGGAGAAGCCGGGAATCAAACCTGCATCCTCTTGATCCCAAGTTGAGCGCTTTACCTCCTGAGCCAATGCTCGGCTAGCACCTTTCAATTAGAAGATCTTTTGTATGCCTCCAGCTACAATTTTGTTCCGTATCTATTCCGAAAATTTCTAATCCATACAACTTCTCTTTGAAAGTATCGATCATATTTACTTTCTCCTGTAACGAGTTACTTTTACCATAGTATAATTCAGTTACTAACTCTACCTTTTTTCAACAAGTAGTGAGTAACCAAAACTATTTTAAAGCAAAGTGCCCTACACTGTGCATAACACAATGCACAATACGTTGATATCAATAACAATAAAGACAATTCAATTCTAAATCAGCAAAGCAGTGAACCAGCGATACACGAAGTAGTGAGAGATTACTTTATTCAAAAAATAAACACATCCCTGTCTTCCCCCTAAAAAAATATAACTGACAAATTTAGGTTAATTGCACTTCAGTATAACGAATGTTTCCTGTCAAATTGGGTCATGCAAGCAAGCTTTCGCAGCAGGACGCTTCCAAAGATGGCTCACTCAAACAAATATATGCATCACGATTAGCACCCTCATGTCAGGGGTGTGTTTCTGAGTGCTCATTAAAAATGTGAAGGATCACCCCAATTACCTCGCCAGTGGCCTTTTAGGAACACGGCTTCTAATTAGCCACCAAATATACGTCTCGGTAGACGGCCAGTGGGAGGAGAAATGTCCTGGATGGGAAAGAAAGTTAGGGTCACTCCAACTAAATGCTGTCCTTATATATAATTGAGATATTGCGCTGATTAGAGTTTTTTCAAGTTGGCACTGAGTTTTGTGGCAAGACTACATCGCTTCCTTTTCTTCTTTTGTTCAGTTACTTTTGATGACTTTTACTTAAGACTCTGAAAAATATTCTAGGTATGTTTTGTAAAATCAATCTTTTATGTGTTGTATTATGTGTCCAAATTTATGCAATCTGCTTATCTGGTCAAAAAACAAAACAAAAAAAAAACGACACCTTTTGCACTAATTGATAATTGGAAATGGCTTGATTCTCAAGTGTGAATATGTCATGTGAATTCAGGTGCTCAAACAATTTTTTGAACAAATAATCGATTGACCAATTAAATTTCAGATTCAGATTCAGATTCAGATCTACTTTATTGTCATTCTAGTACACGTGTATACAGAACGAAATGTCGATGGATCTGACTCCCACAGTTTCCCTCAGTGTCCTTCAGTGTACAGATATAAATAAAGCTGTATTGTGTTATTTACCATAGTGCCGATAGTGCAAGAAGAGACGCTAACCAGATGTGCAAGATGGGCAGTCAGGTTAACAAGTCAGGTACACAGTACCATTATATTGTAAACAATAACACTGTAAGTAATAACACTGTAAGTAAGTATGTAAATTTAATAGGCATGTTTTATTCTTTTAAACTTTTAAACATTTAAGGAGCACCAAATACCTTCTGGATCATTTTATCAGGAAAACCGAAGAAACACCTTTCATAGAATCTCAAGAATGACTACACAACCATTTAAAGTGAAATATTTTCACAGTTTTTGAAAGGTCAACAAACTTTAATGACATAAACTCTCGTATTAAAAAAATTCTCTTTACTAATCATGTCATGATTGCCCATTGCCCTCACCTGTGCCCGCTCGTTTGGCGCCAGCTTCTGTTCGTTGCCTGATTGGTTCCCCTCCTATTTAAATGCAACGCTTCCATTCACTCCTTGTCAGTCCGTCAGCGAACCTCCGCACATGCAAGGCAAGCACTATTTGACTCTGGCTGCCGTCTGTCCCGTCCTTACCTTTATCCTGCTCGTCTGCCCCTGGCTTCCCGATTGTCTCCCTGACTTTTTCCTTCCTTCGACCACGTTCCGATCTCCCGCCCCAGCTACCCGACCCGTGTTTGCCCACCGACCACGCTCTGATCTCCTGTCCCGGCCACTCGACTCGTTTCTCCCCATCCACCACGCTCCAATCGCCTGTCCCGTCTACTCAACTCGTTTCTGCCCATCGACCATGCTACATTCGCCCGTCCCAGCTACTCAACTCGTTCCCACCTTCCGACCACGCTCCGATCCCGTGAGCTCCCTGCTCCTCCTACCCAGCGATCCCCGGATTGCTGGCACTTGCTTCCCCATACCTGACTTCTCAGCTTCCGCAATAGAGTTTGTTGTGAAACATTTCGCTTTTGGGTCAACCATCTGTTCTGTTTGTGACAAATAATCCATAGAAGAAATTTGAGAAGAACACAAAAGAAAAACACGATAACGAAGAAAACAGAAAGAAAGATGTGGCGTGCAAGGTGTGGAGCAGCTTAGCTCACATCATTCTTGCCAGTCTCCTAAATGTCCTTTGTTTTTCACAAACTGGAAATAGGAAATAAAAAGAAACACTCCCCCAGTTATGAATAATACAATTTAGTAATTTAAAATAATCAAATTGAAGCTGTCATATGACTCAGTGCACATGTTCTGACATCATTTCATTTTTCTTTTAAAGAAAATGAAAGAAAAATGTGAAAAACAGTGAAAGAGAATAAGAAAAGATGAATGAGAAAAGAGAGAAAGACAAGATAAAGACAGGAAGAGAATTGTAAAGAAAGAAAGATAAAGAGAGAGGGAGAGAGAAAGAGAGAGAGATGAGAATTATGCGTAATGGATCGGTTCTTCCTCGATAACAATCCTGCTTCTTGTGCTCCACAACATATTGAAGCCTTTATTTCATTGTTTTCCTTTCCTTTGGCAATTTACATGGCACCATATTGGCAGCCGGCACAGAGATATTCCATTCGGTTCCGCAACGAGAGAATTGATTAAACGTTCCATCCTATCTCGGACTTTGCCAATAAGACGGATGGCGCCGGTAAACCTTGATCGAGAAACCCGATTGATTCCGATGACTTGCATCGGCAAGTTTGTCACTTCTGCCATTTGCCTGATTTGTTTTTTTTCCTTTCTCTTTTTCTTTTCGCTACAGATTAACCTGCAGAGACGGATGAGGGTGACGGGTCTGATTACCCAGGGTGCAAAGCGAATCGGCAGCGCCGAGTATGTCAAGTCATACAAAGTGGCTTACAGCGAGGACGGGAAGACGTGGAAGACGTACAAAGTGAAGGGAAAGGACGAGGACATGGTGAGAAGACACAAAAACACAGATACTCTAACTGTTTTCCCTATTGAAACTGATAACTGATAACATCCGGCTTCTGGAGAATCATACCGATGTACGTGTGTTCTTTATGTGTAAACACTCCTAAACAGCCTGTAATTAGTAACAGCAGCCCGTGTCCAAAGTCCAGCCCACGGGCCAGATATGGCCCATGATCACATTTTTACTGGCCCACTGCATTTTTCATAGATCAATTCACCCTTTCACCACATGGTGGCAGTAGCTCTTTGGCCACATTCCCATTTCTGACATCCATCCATCCATTATCTGCACCGCTTATCCTCAGTAGGGTCGCGGGGGTGCTGGAGCCCATCCCAGCTATCTCCGGGCAGTGGGCAGGGGACACCCTGAACTGGTTGCCAGCCAGTCGCAGACAGAGACACGCAACTTACTCGCTCATTCACACTTAATTTGGACCACTAAACCTGACATGCATGTTTTGGGGAATTTGGGAGGAAACCGGAGTGCCTGGAGGAAACCCACGCAAGCACGGAGAGAACATGCAAACTCCACAAAGGAAGGTTCGATCTCATGATCTCAGAACTGTGCTGGACACACGCTAACCACTCGTCACCGTGCAACCTTTCATTTCTGACCTGGCGACTATAAATAAAAAAGGAAAGTTGAGTGTGAGGTCCACTACTTCCAGGACAATTGGAAATTGCAGTATTTTTTCACCAAGTTCTGAAACAACTGTGCTTCCAGAATTTAAAACAGGAGCGTGCATTTAAATGTGAATTGAAGTTCGAGTCATGAGAACTCAAAACTTTAGCATGTGTCAAGC
>NC_142353.1:26765000-26865000 GCF_059441175.1 Urocampus carinirostris | reverse complement strand
CGGGCCGGGTCTGGGTGGAGTTTTTTAGGCCCGATTTTACCTCTACTCCATATAATACTATACTATAATCCACTGTATTATACTAAGCAATATGGTACTATTATTTACTCTTCTAATGGCCCTTTGCAAGTGACGTCACATTGCATTCCCCAGAAGTATGAGTGCCAAGACGGACGGCAAAAGCATCTAAGCAGACGGCAGTTGAGTTGACACAAATATCAATAACCACAACACAAGAATATAACCACTACTTTTTATGATAGTAATTTCGTGCACTGCGAACTGGCAAGGTTCTTAGCCCAATTTGGCATTTTATCATATCCCTTTTGATGAAAAAAGAAGTCTGTAAAGGATATCGAAAACTCAATATATCTATTTATATATATATATATATATATATATATATATATATATATATATATAGAGAGAGAGAGAGAGAGAGAGAGAGAGAGAGAGATAGATAGATAGATAGATAGATTCATGTCTGTTTTTGTTGTCTCCAGGTTGCTCAGAACCTTTAGGCATGAAGTCGGGTCACGTACAGGACTACCAAGTTACTGCCTCGTCCGTCTTCAGGACGCTCAACATGGACATGTTCACTTGGGAACCCGCAAAAGCTCGTTTGGACAAGCAGGGAAAAGTTAATGCATGGACAGCCGGGCGCAGCGACCAATCGCAGTGGCTGCAGGTAAGAAATACCTAGTCTACTACTGTATGGTTGCAGTGGCTTGCGAAAGGTATAGGCTCTTAAGAACCTTTTGAGTTGCCTTTGAGTTCATAATTTGTAAAACCACTTTAGCTGTGATCCCAATGCAAATCTTTTGGGGTATGTCTATATCACTTTTTTACATCTTCAAACAGAAACATTTGCCTATTCTTTCTTACAAAACATCTCAAGTTCCCTAAGGTGATCGTTTGTGCACAGCCCTTTTCAGGTTTATTCACAATTGCTCTATAATATTGATATCTGGACTTTGCCTTGGCCATTTTAACACCTTTATGTTGTTAGTTTTAAACAATTCCATTGTTGATTGTGGTTTATGTTTAGGGCCATTGTCCTGTTGGAGGGTGAACCTGTGTCTCCATTCTCAGGTCTCTTGCAGACTCCAACAGATTTGCGTCTGAAATCCCTCTGTATTTTGCTCCATTCATCTTCCCATCAACCCTAATGATCTTGCCAGTCCCTGCTGAAAAAAAGCAACCCCACAGAATGATGCTGCCACCACCATGTAAGACAGTTGGGATGGTGTTTTCAGGGAGATTTGCAGTGTTACTCTTATGCCAAATGTAACGCTTTGCATTCAGCCCAGAAAGTTTATTTTGCTTTCATCTAAGCAGAGCACATATTGCCCATCTGGCTTTTTCCTTATGCCAAATGTACTTTTTTTGTATTCTTCCAGAAAGGGCTTTCTTCTTTCCACTCTTCCATAAAGGGCATAGGTATGCAGAGTATGACAAATAGATGTCCATTGTGATCATGGGCCTCTCAGTTGCTTCTCTGATGAGTTTTCTATATTGTTTGGGGCAACATTTTAGAGGAACAACCAGGGTTTGGTGGGTTTGCAGTGGCTTTATGCTCTTTCTGTCATATTGTTATATTGTATACCATCCCTGCTTTGAACTTTGTCACAACTTTATTCCGGACTTGCCTAGTGTGTTCTTTGGTCTTCGCAATGCTGTTTGTTTTCTGGTGTTTTTACTACACTCTTTCCTTTAACAGATCTCTGAGCTTATCACAGAGCAGGTACATTTAAACTGAGACTTAATGACACACAGTTTTTCATTGCTAGTCATTTAAGTTAACATTTGATCATTCAGAAGTCATCAGGGAACTTCTGGAGTCAGTAACCTGAACTAAGAGAACAGGTGGCCAATATTTTTTCAGCACTTACTTCTCAGTTTGTTTCGTTGTAAATATAATATAAAATCTTGTAATAATCTGGTTCCACATTACAATTATGTCTCTCATGTTGTTGATTCGCGGAAAATATTTTCAGTTTTTTAAGCAGCGAAGCCTGAAATGTGGAAAAATGTAGTTCCTGTAGGGCCAATACAGACGTTCCCCTACTTACGACCATTCGACTTACGTAAAACGGAAGATACAGACATGAAAGTGCAATAAGAAAGCTTGATGCGGGTGAGAAATTGGTCAGAACGCTTTTTCGGCCACTTTATACCACGGAGGAGGACGTCTTGAAGCGTATCCTCCAAATGCAAGTTAAACTCAACTTCATGTTTCTTTATTAGAGCATATTATTTTATTAGGTTACGTATACAAGAATTAAACAAACTTAGACATGCATTCTATACAAAATATAGCACTGAAGCAACTTACGAACAAATTCAACTTACGAACGATTGTCCGGAACTCGTTCATACGTAGGGCAGCGTCTGTACTTTTGCTAGGCACTGTAGTAGTCTGCATGGGCAAACTAGGATGCTGATGCTGGCGATGATCAGTCTCGAGCGGTCTCTAGTAGAAACCTCTGGAATTGCTCGTAGCTTGGATTTACCCTCAAACGTAGAGCAAGATTTTTCTCCAAGAAAAACCTCCTACATATAAATGCTTGCGTTGAGAGGTGCTTGTATAAAGATGTACCACTGTATTTATATCTTTCTTTAATTCGATATATGACGGGTACTAAGGCCGGCCCCCATCCCGACAGGGGACACCAAATAGATTCTTGCTGGTAAAATAAACCTTCTCCTATTACAGGAATCTTTAAACCTAATACAGTCTTGCTGAGAAAATCAATGCTTAGAGATGGATAGCGCTCTGCTAGCACGTTTCAACTTGGAAGCAAGTAGTTATTGTAGCTACGTCCGTTCAAACACAAGCCATCTTTTATCTTTGCGAATAATTGAATCCGGGCCGCGTTAGCAATTCGGTTCCAAGCGTACAAATGAATGAAATAAATCATCCTTAATGACAAGTTAAGTATTTCAATTAATCAAGACACTCAGTGGTTACCCGGCCGTGCTGCGTTCAGGGACAATTGCAAAATGGAACTTCTTTCATTCGCTTGCTCTTCTCTAGTTAATTTTTGTTGTGTTTTATTGGTTTTTAGCTTCTTTTGGAATCTCTCTCCCCTGGCCCAAAAAACAAACCCAATCAAAAAGACTGAATCAACTTGAAATCTAGCAAGCCATCAATAATACGTTATTTGTTATTTTCTGACCATGCAAGTCTAGCTATGAAAGTAGTTTTTATATATTAAAATATTTCACTATGGATTGTTATTGAGAATTTCTCTGGGTGCACATTATAGCCCAGAAACGCGGTACTTAATTCATATTGCATACAATGATATGCTAGAGTATCTCCACAATACTATTCTATTCTATATGATAATAAAAATAATAGTTATAACAAAATATTCTTTAATAGGATTCTATACAACACTAACCTATATAATATTCTCCAGTATACTACTCTATACTATCAAATCTTTGAAATATAGCAAGCTTTTATTCAGGAATTATAGCTTGGTTCTATATCCACGTGCCTTATAGTCAGGTGCTCCTTATACATGTGAATATTTTCCCCAAAAACGTTTTTAATGGTGCACCTTTTATTTGGTGCAGCTTTTTAGCCCAGAAATGCTGTACTCTACCTTTTTATTCTCTACAAAACTTTAATATAGTATAATATATAACTGTATTAATTTATATACTATATGTCTTCTATACTATTTTGTACTTTGATCTATTCCACTATACTAGACCAATCCTTACAATACTATCCTATTCTATTATATACTCTACTGTATTATTCTTTATGATATTGTACTATGAAATGTTTGAAATGTAGCAAGCTGCCAATTTTTTTCCGAGTTTTTTTAAATGCTCATGTACCTCTTGCAGTCCAAAAGCACAGTACTCTACTGTACTTTTCACTACAATATGTCTACTAGAAAATTCTTGAAATTTGACAAGATAACAATAATATGTTTTTTTTATGCAATCATCGCTTTTAAGTAGTTTTATTAACACATATATTACGCAAAAAGATTAAGATTAAGGTTTTTGAATGTGCACCTTATACTCTGGTATGCCTTTTAGCCCAATAAATGCAGTACTTTACCCTTATATACTCTACTCTGCTCTGCTAGGCTATGTAGTGCTATGCTATGCTTTTTAATACATTTTTTGCAAAGGGTCACTACTATACTTTT
This sequence comes from Urocampus carinirostris, assembly GCF_059441175.1. Lineage (NCBI taxonomy): Eukaryota > Metazoa > Chordata > Actinopteri > Syngnathiformes > Syngnathidae > Urocampus > Urocampus carinirostris. The sequence continues at coordinate 26,860,825 of NC_142353.1, read as the reverse complement.
CTTAGTAGGCCTACTATACTATACTATACTATACTATACTATACTATACTATACTATACTATACTATACGATACTATACGTTTCTATACTTCACTGAACTCTTTTATACATTTCTATACTGTAATATACTCCTCTATACTATACTCTTCTTTAGAGTACTGCACTATACTTTAATATTCTCTACCATACTATACTGTTTTATACTAAACTAAAATATAATATACTTAAAAGATAACAAGGTACCAACAATATATTTCTTAACTTTTTTGATGCAATAATCTCTTAAATTAGGTTTTAAATATATAATAAATTCACAAAAATATTGTTTTTGAAGATGCACCTGACACTCTGGTGTGCCTTATAGCCTAGAAACATGGCATTTTAGTATACTCCACCATACTATACTTTCTGTAGATACATTCGATTTACATAGGCATTACATTTCATTGGTTGGTTGGTGAGATTCCTTAACCACTGGGGGCACCATTTCCTGTCACGGTTGCCATGGCGCCCAATTGGCCTCGCCCATGGATACCAGTTGAAACGCTTTGACAGATTGCTCTCTGACTACTTAAATGCTGTCTGTGAGTCACCTGGTGTCGGAGCGTCTGCGAAACTCCTGCTAAACTCTGTTGTGATGTGCCAAGCCCTGTGAATCCCCGTTTTGCCTGTGTTTTTTGCTCTTGTTTTGCCAAGCCCTGTGAATCTCCGTTTTTGCATATGTTTTGCTCCTGTTTTGTTCTCGCCCCGATCTGTTTGATTTCGACCACTTCCTCGTACCGAGCAATATACTTGCGCGACCAACGATCTCCGGATCGAGTTTGCGCTCATTTCTCTTCTCCCCAATAAACTGTGAGTAACGTTATGCGTTTGGGTTCTGCTTCCGGTTCTGGTTCGCGACATTGCCTGTGTTTTGTCTTGGGTAAGTGAGGCCCCGATGCGTCCATCCCTCTCCGGGGCCAACATATGTTACATAATGCGATTAAAAAAAGAATAATAATAATAATAGTGAAAATATTAATAATAATCAACAAACATACATAGCAGTGGGACAATGAGGGCAGAGTGATTGGTTGGGTCAATGGGGCCTGTTGTTTTAGAAGTCAAGTCAAATTCATTCAATTCATATAGCCCTTAATCACAAAAATCTCTCAAAGGACTACCCAGGATTACAATGACACAATTACCTGATCTTAAAACAACATGCGGGCAAGGAACAACTAAAAACCTCAGCGGGAGGAAAAAGAGAAACCTTGAGAAGGGACCTCGCAAATGGTATTCCCCTTCCAGGATGACCAGGGTGAATTACATTTAGCATTACAGTACACAAACATAGTAAACACTAGGTAACATGTTGAAAATTTGTCCGGAAAGTGCATGACAGCAGCGACGCCCCCAGCCTGTAAACTAGTCCAGAAAGTCTATGACAGCCAAGACGCAGTTTCCCATCTCTGCCAGCTGGTTCATGCAGGCGTTCACATGCTTCAGCGATGACGTGAGCAACACAAAAAACTCCCGCCACTCGATAACCCGGAACCGAAAATACAGAAAAGTGATAGCAGAGGGGATCAGGCTTTTCCAGAGGCCGGCCCTCCTTAATCATTTAGTCCTGTATCTGTAGCCTGACCATAGCGGGATGAAGTATTGGTTTAGTGGGTAAGTGATATCCTGGACTATTGTCCACTATTGTATTTGCCAGAATAATGATATACCTATTGTTTATGTCTGATACTACCAGATATGCGGTAATTTATTTTGAAAATGCATTTATTTTTTATATAACCATTATTCATATGTTTCTGTAATCTGTTTTTAGCTCTTTCAAAAAGGTTTAGATTTAATTCATAAACAAGTTATAGAGATAAATCACACCATCTTTATACTGATTATCACAACAAGCGCAAGAATTAGAGAATTAGTGTCCAAGAAGGATACCAGACAGCTCAAGCATACGATTAAATATTTACTGGTCGTAATAATTAGCTGGAAGGCAGACGAGAGCATAGCACGCCAGTTTGGGATTGGTCCAAAGCGGAATTATTTCAGGCTGCGAGGAAAGAAAATGGTGGTTCGAGATGTTTGAAGGAGAAGCCGAAGCTTGTCAGCTCCAGTTGCCAAATGCTGCAGCTGCCGGAGGAAGATTACGTTATTATCCACTCGCATTCCTCATTTCTGCTTTCGGCTTTTCAAGTGGCCCTACTCGTACAATGCTCTCTAGCCGTTTTCAGGAATGGAAGTACATTAGGCCTCCAGGATAGGGCATCCCCGCATTAAGACGTTTTCACTATACAGTGTCGAATGCAAAGTTTGTCAGACCCTCTTTAGGGCATTTCCCCTACCATGACTTAAACAACAACTTATTTTGTGTGCCCTAAACCTTTCTGGAGTCTGTGCCTCTCTGTTATTGGTCGACATCATATAAAATCCTGGTCTGTTATTGGTTAACGTCATGGCATCATTAAAATGCCAATATGCTATCGGCTGTATTACCTCCCACTATGCCTTTGCATTCATTAAAGGTGGGGTGGGGTGTTCCTAAAAGTTGAAAGTTAAATATTTTATCTATCTAGCATGTATGTGTTAATGATGCCAAATTGAGTTCAAAGAGCCTGTATGCTTTATTTTCCATTGTGCTTATCGGCTTTTATCTTTCTCTCTATATGACTGTTTGGGCTGGAGAGTTTATTTCAGCTTGTCCTAGAAATGCACACACAGTATGTGTTACTCTACTGCCATCTCCTGTCTTAAAGTCATAATTGCAGCCTTAAGTTTAAAAATTCCGCACCCCACCGTTAAGTTTGTGTGCTTCCCAAAGACTTAGTAAGTCGGCAATATGTTAGTGTACTTTCTAGACTGGAGTTATTATGGGTCCAAGACTTGCAGTGACATTAAAGGGAGAAGCAAAATCATAATAACCATGGAAAAAACTATTGTGTCACAGACCAGAACGGACACAGGACTCAATTGCATACATTTCTCAGTTTTTATTGAATAGAGAGTGAGAGTAAGGCTTGCTTGCTTGATCCGAGGACTGACGGAAAACGGGAGCGAGCGAGGCGGGAGTGACACTTCCGTGTCGGACGAAGACAGGCGGAAATGGTAAGTCGTTTGGCCGGCGCTGGATATCAGAGGCGATCTCAAGTTTGTAATCGGGGTCGTAGGCAGGAGGCAGGCAGAACAGGCGTAGTCAGGTCCAGAAACGGGTCAAAAACAGAGATCAGGCAGGAGACAGGTTTTAACAGGGACGGAGTCAGACGGGAACGCTCACTGAGTGAAAACACAACAGCTCGCAACGATCTGACAAAGTCTGAACTGAAGCCGGGGGCTTAAGAAGGTGTGTGGCCACCAATCAGCTTGACATATGACATATTGAAGTTATCAATTAGAAGAAAACATATGAATTATCATGTCAAGATGCATTTTTTAAGTGCTTGGCGGTCGAGAAATCTGCATTATTTATTTGACATAATATGATCCACACCTGGAGGGGGCTGACATGATTGGCAGCCATCTTGCTGCCAAGTCTACCCTCAAAACTTATTATTTTTTCACAGTAAAAACCTTCTTTGTTTATGCCCCCCTGCTATACCCCAATTTCACTTTGTGATCCCACCTCAGAACAGATTCATGTCTTATCCTGGGGGTCTACTGTATTTCTTAGCTTGACAGTGAATGTCGGGACTTCAATTATATTCGTACGTGTAAAATTTAAGCGGCGTCTTAGCAATCCCGTGCGGAAACATCAAATAAAGTCCCGAAGTGTTTAACGGCCATGTTTAAAGTTTGTAAACAACATAAAAGTCAAACGTTTAGAGTTTAGAATCTGCTGAGCGCTTGCGCTTTTCCTTGTTGTTAACAGCGGCCGCTCCAGCTATTATTTTCTTCCCACTCGTGTATGATGCGGAGATAAGAGAGAAGATTTATTTATTAGAAGATAATGTTGTGTCATGATGGAATTGCACCAGGATTGTAGTTTTATTTTGAAAATAACAGGCGAGGATTCAGTATTCATTGAAGTATTATAGCCTATACCAGGGGGACAAAAGGCTGGAGGGCTGGATCAGGCCCACAAACAGATTGAATGAAGAAGCCAGCCTGTGAGACAACACTGAGAGAACCGCAAGAGATAAATGAGCTGCAGTTTTAAATATGTCCACTTGATGTCACCAAATCCAGGCATCACTCGCAAAACCACTGAAGCTGGATTTCTACCTTTCTCTATCTCTTTTGTCTCTTTCTGTTTCTATGTTTCATTCTCTCTTTTTTATTTCCCTTGTTTTCACACCTTCTTTGTTTCTCTTGTTCTTTCATTATTTCTTTTTCTCTCTGCTCTTTCCTTTTCTATTCCTTTCTTTATGTGTCACTCTCTCTTTGTCTGTCTTTCTCTCTCCATTTCTCCTTTTTCATTCTAACTATTCTCCCTGTCTTTGTCTCTCTCTCTCTTTCTTTTTCTCATTCTTCATCCCTTTCTTTCATTCTCTCCTTCTCTCTATCTCTTTATCTCCTTACTTTTTTCTATCTCCATGAGTCTCTTTCTCTCTCTCTTTCTTTTAGTTGGTGCTTCAACACATGTCCTTCTTCCTTCTCTTGAAAAAAAGGCCATTTGAATTTATTTATTTTTCATAATCTATTAAAATATTATAGCCTACATTTTTGTCACATGCATTTTTATTTTTTTATTTTCAGACAGCCACTAGAAAGAACTCTATTCTTTGTCATGTTAAATAACTACTTGGGACGCTACTTTTTTCATTCTAGTGATAATTTTGTATAATTCTTTTATCCTAGAAAATTTTGGGATGGAAGACTTTTGGTCATAAACCTTTTAAAGTCAGATATACAGTATGGGCTTGCTTTATTATACTGCCTGATTTTTTTTTTTAAGTAAATGTTTTTAAAAATAAAATAGAAAACACTTTTTATAGCTTTATGTACTATATTATTTGCATTTCTAAAATTCCCAATATCGCTTTATTTATTGTGATTTATTTGTGACCCATTGATTATCTTCATGGAAATGAGCTTTTAATAATTTTCACAACAGTATTTATTCCTTGAATTCCCATTAAAACTAACTTTTCTTTATTATTTATGTTTGATTTATGACCCTACCTGTTATAGTCATGCGAAAAGCCTGTCAGGATTACGCAAATGATAATAGAACATATTATGTATAACTTTAGTTATTACATTATTTGTCTTTCTGACAAGATTAACACCCTTTTAATATTTATGGTTGATTTATGACCCTTTTTGTAAGTGGATTGTCATATTTAATTATTACATTTATTGTGTTCCTTATATTCCTGACATGTTTTTTCGTTCCTTTTATTTGTGATCGATTTATGACCCAACCTGTTATATGTATGCAGCTATACTGTTTTTTTTATATATAAATGAGCAAGAAAATATTAGTCATGACTATTTTTGTTACCTAATTTACATTCATACATTCCTAACATAATGTTATTATATATGATCAATTATATATCATTGATTTATGACCCTACCTGTTATATCAATGCAAATAAGCTGTTCTGTTATTTCAAATGAGGTACAGCATATTATTTATCACTGCAGTAATGGCATTCCTGACTACCTTACCATCATTAACTTTATGATGAATGAGTGATTTTTGACCCTTCCTTATAGTGTTATTGTAGTTTCTTACACTCCGTCTTCTTTAAAGCTCTTTCCTGTTTTATTCAATTTCCATAAAGCTCATGTGAAAATTAAATTAGCTAGCAAATCAGATTAGCCGATGTATGGTGACTCCATCTGCTTCCCTGATTCACTTAGGGTACACACCCGACTTTTAAGGCTCTTAAATCTTTTTTGTGTGGCTGCTGGTGCATGTGTAACGTTCCATTATCCAAGGCCGACATCTTATCTTTCCACAACACTTTCTTTGTATCTCCCTGTGTGAATTTAGGATGCACGTATCTGTTTTATCTGCCCATGATGGATTTTGCGGTATCAAAGTTTGGAATCTGGCGGAATTGTCGCAAGTACAACTTGCACCTGAAATATGCTGCAGTGAACCCAAGCACCTATCTGGGGAATGGAACTAAATTAAATGTATCAATAGCTAAACAAAATCATTTAAATATATTTATGTACTCACCCATACTTCTAGTTACACTCTAGGATCAACAATTTTCATTATTAGATTATTTTGAAATGAAATGAAATGATCTGCATTTATATAGCGCTTTTCAAGTCAATGACTTCCCAAAGCGCTTTACATTGTGCTTCACATTTCCCAATAGCGGCCGTGATCTGTGCAGCCATGTAAGGCGCTAACCTGCTTATTGGGGGTATTGGGGGTTCAATGTCTTACCCAAGGACACTTCGACATGTAACACGGACAAGCCGGGATTTGAACTGGGATCCCTTAATCCAAAAACGATCGCTCTACCTCCTGAGCTACTGCCGCCCCAAATTTTGTTTTGTTTCTTTTTTTTTTTCATTTTATGTTATTAGATTAGGTTTGGTTTTATTATATTGCAATAGTTAAATTATTATTTTTTATTAATGTTTTAGTTGTTTTCTTTGTATTTTTCGTATGTATTTTACTTTCTATTATTACTTTTTAAACAATCACCCCCACTTTTGGTAAAACTCAAGGACTACAGAATTATACTCTTTTTTCTTTAATTTATTTGTATTTATTTTGTTTTATTTAATACGGCTGGCTATTTTTTATACTTGAATTTATTTTTGAATCTAGTCAATTATATTGTTTGTAACAGTCAAGGACCTCCATTTACTTCAATTTCATGTTTTTATTATTATTTTGATCGTTTTGTTTAATTTGTTTAGTCTCTAAAATAAAATGGACCTAATAATATATCAGATTTTGACCTAATTCACTTCTTTGATCGATTAATTGTATTTGTTTTATTATTATGTTTGTTTGCTTTGATCTAGCAACGCAAACTTTTTACAACACTTAAGGACCACCAATTAAATATAACAATTCATTTACTAATTGTTGTATTTTATATTATATATGTATGTGTTTATTCCTTTTTTTCTTTTCTTATTTGATTTGCATTTTATTTTTAGATCCAACTACCCCTACTTTTCGTAACACTTATTATTATTCATATTATTTTGTTTTAGCTGTTTGATATTTTGTTGTAATATATTTAGTTTTTTAGTTGTATTGATGTTTTAATTATTTAATTTTGTTTGTATATGATTTTATCTTACTATATTTTATATTTGGATAAGTTCTACCCAACCACCCTTCTTTTCACCCAAGGGCAACTTATTTGTTTTATATTTTTCAATTTCTGTATTGTACTATACATATTTTTGTTATCAATTAATCAATTTACGTATTCATGTGTTCATTTATCTATTCTAACTTACTTTATTTTATCTTAACTTTTTCAAATTTTGCATTGTACTATTAAAATGGTTTTAGTATTAACTATTTTACCTATTTATTTATTCCTTTATTTATTTTATCTTACTTTATTTCATGTTAGTTTATTTTCCTATTTTTATTATTTAAATCCAAACACCCCTTCTTTTCAGAGACCTTCGAGACGACCAATTATTTGTTTTAATTTGATCATTTTTTGTATTGTATTTTATGTTTTTCTCTCTCATTCATATTCTTCGGTTGATTTACTTTTTTTAAATAAAAATGTTTTGATCTGGTCATACCCAGTTTTGGTCAAATTCAAGAACCTCCAAAACAAATGTTCTCTTTCTGTGTGCAATGTGCTTTGGCGCTCGTCAAAGATTGAATTGTATCCCGGGCTACGCGTGGGGACGGACTCCTTATTGCTAACATCTCGGCCGTGTCCATCACACGCTCAGTCACGGTAAACATTAAGAAAAAAACCAAGGGAACAAAAGAAAAGAGCAAAATGTGGCGGCCGTGCTTCGGAGCCATTTTTCATCTTCACTCATGGTGAGACAGTCTGCAAGTCACAGATGTTGTTCTTGCCGTGAGAGCTTTAAATGAGCCGCAGCATCACGCTTGATTTCCCTGCCGTTACCACGTTTTTTTTTGTCATCTTTTCCCGTGGCCGTCGCCAGTAAACTTGACAAACCCGACCGAGGTTCCATCTGTGTGGATGCAGTTTGATTCAAGTGGCTCAAACCATATCAGTTGGAGTGCTCAGGAATGGCTTGGAAATAGGAATTCAATTTCAGTGTCATGTGCTTGCTCGATTATTTTGGTCTGGTTACAGTAAGATAAACAAAGCAAAATACAAATGTAGAGGAAGTCATATGCTAGTGAATCCGATATTAGAATAATCCTTTATTTGTCCCTTCCACTTCCCCTACTCTACCTGGCACTTCCACTTCCACTACTACTGATTTACCCTTTCCTCTTTCCCTTTTTTACCCTCTCTCGTTCCCACTTCCCATTTTCTGTTTCCCCTTAACCTTTTTTTGCCTGTCCTTTTCTCTTTTCCTTCCCTCTTCCTTTCCATTTTTCTTTACTCTTACTCCTTGTCCCTTGCCTTCAATTCCCCCTTCCCTTTTATTTTCCTCTTCTCCTTTCCCCCTTCCTTTCTTTAATATTTACATTTCTTTTCCCCCTCCCCCTGTCCTTTTCTTACCCTTTCCCCCTTCTCCTCCCTTTCCCTTGCCATTTCGCTAGAATTTCCCCCCACCCTTACCTTCTCCACTTTCTTTTCTTTTCATTCTGTCTTCTTTTCATTTTCCTCCTTTCCATTTCCTCTTTGCTCTTCTCCTTGCCTTTTTCTTTATTTTCATCTGTCCTTCTCCTTTTTCTTACCTCCTATCATTTCCCTTTTTCCTTTGACTTTCCTTTCTCTCCCCTTTTCATTTACTTTCCCTCTTCTTTTTTCCCTTTTTCTTCCCCCATCTCACGTTCTTTTTCCTCTTCTACTTTCCATGTTCCTTTTCCCTTCTTTTCCTTGTAACCTTTCCTTTACCTCTACTCTCTCCTTTTATTTCCATTTCTCCTGCCCTTTTTCGTCCTCCTTTTCTTTTTCACTCCCCCTTCTCCCTTATACCTTCCCTCTCCCTTTCCGTTTCGCAGCTCCCTTTCTCTTTTCTTTTCCTCTTTCCTAAAAATGTCCTTCCCCTTTCATTCCTTGTTGCTTTCCCCTTCCTTCTCCATTTCTCTTTCCTTTTCCTCTTCCTCTGTACCTTGCCCTTATTCCTTTCTCATAACCTCCCCCTTCCTTTTCCCTTTTCCCTTCTTCTTTCTCTTCCCCTCTGAGGCTCTTGATCACAAGCTCCTTAGCTTTTGGGTTTGATGTATCATTATGGTATATTCTACTAACTACCTAATAAAAGAGCTAAGACTGTTTGGTACAAGCTCTGTTCCAATGTGTACTGCGCTCCGGTGTATAGACGGAGCTTTCCAGCCTACTTATTCCTATAAATCATGATATTTTCAAGCAGCGTTTATAGCCTGTTTGTGAGGTTGATGGTCCGTAGCGCCGTATCTTTCATGCTAAGCTGAGTTTGGTGCGCAGACATCTCTGAACTTTGCACCGTGACATATTCGAGCAAGCATCCCCCGTACGATATTCGCCGGGGGCTCCCGAGACCAAATGAGTCTTCGGCACATACGCTTAAAGCCGCACAGCCGGAGAGACCCAGTCAGCAATATGCTATCCTTGCATGCGCTGTATTTCCAAGATAGGGGAAAGCGCATCTCCTTCGACGGCCCTCGCCTGCATTAATCTGTTTATTTTTGCGCCAGCAAAGCTACTTTTAATAGGGACGCAAAGTTTGCCCAGCAAATCACATGCTAATGAGCGGATGAGTGTTTGTTCGGTTCAAGTGTGCAAATGTTCCTCGTTTGGCTTCTGCCGCGGTACGAGTGGGGTCACTAACATTATCGCTTGCAAACAATACGGTCTTAACATTAGACAATCGTTTCCAATGTATTGGAGAGAGGTTGTTTACATTGTAGAATATAGCTTATAATGTAATTGTGTTTTTGTGCTTTGCAGCTAGAGTAAACCCAGGGATATGACAATATCCCGTTTTGAGGTGAGGATCGCAAAGTCAAATTGCTGTATTGCGGGGATAGAAACCTATGGGAATTAATTTTTAACCCCTGTACCCCAAATAAAAACATTAAAATAACAAAAGAGTACATATTAAGTACTAAATATGTGTAATATACATGCAAAATCATTACGAAGCACACACAATTCTGAATTGAATCAAGTAATAGTGGGAAGTAGATCAGCCAATGGCATATGGACATTTTTGTGATGTTTTGACGCCGACCAATAGCAATCTAGCCTTATAAATAGAGTGGACCAATATCTTAGATACATAAATGTACAACATTGCTTAGTTTTTAATTGTTTAGTTCTGTAATCGTAACAAAAATTGCAATGGTTATCATGGTTGTCATGGTTTTGCTTCTTGTTTTAGACCCCCTTTTTACTCTCAAGATACATAGCTAATAAATACAGTCCATAAAAACACTGTCTAGTATCACCAATTCGTAAAGTCTTTATAAAGCACACAGCAGTGTGAACTGAATAAAGATAGAGAAAGGCGTTGTGGGAGGTAGTTCAGCCAGTAGCATATTTGTATTTCCATGATGCTGTGACAAAACAGCACACCAGCATTTTATATGGAGTTGCTCAACAACAGAAAGAGATCTTGAAGACGTAACATCTTCATATCAGTGTCATTTTACCTCTGAAAAGTGACTTGCATGCTCAAAAATCTATGGGTCCCAACAGAGATCTTTGGGTCCCCCAAATTTAGTGTTATCGAGGTTAAAATTGTAAATCGGCGACAAATATATAAATAAATATATAAATCTATGTATTCATTCAGTGTTTATCATCACACTTAATTGGTAATACAAAGCAGTTATCACTTCAGATTTTTCAGTTCACAAAATTATTGTACATTATACAAAATAATATTGCTGAAATATTAGTCTGTATTTTCATGCAGTTTTAATCACTTCAGATTTTTCAGTTCATATATTCTTCGTGGTTTGCTGTCCCGCCACATTTGTAATGCCTTCTCAAGGTCCAATTGAGGCAACAGAATTCCCATAGCTAATTTGTGGTTTTCATTGTCATTGTGCCGATCCAATGTGCTTTTCTGAAAGTTCGTATTGCGAAATGATTTATGCAATCCAGTTTTTTGGCCACACTGGGTGCACGCATCACAGAACATGTAGCCTCCATTAACATCCTCCTCATAACGTAATCAGGAATATAATTGAGTTCATTTTGGCAGAAAAGTCCTTTTCTTGCCAGGAGTATTCTTTTGTTTATCTTTCGCCGAATCGTTCGCTTCAAAACACGTGTTTTCCTTGCCATCGCGGTCTTCTGAAGAATTTATTGGCCGTTTTTTTGTGCCGGAATTATTGCCGTTGTTACCACTTTCTGTATTATGTTTCGACTTAAATTACCAATTTTTTGTTGATTTGCACCTAATACCAACTGTTTTTTTACGGAGGCATACTTCTCTTTCACTCGACAACCACCAAAACAATGACGTCATCTCGAAGCAACAAGATCTCGTTTTCCCGAGATCGGCGCGAGACCAAAACAACAATGGCGGATCTGTTTGATGAAAAGTTTGGAGTGCGGTAAATCTTTGTAAAAAAAAAAGAAAAGTAATCGGGTAATAATGACAATTTGGTGTCAAAAAAGTTGCGTCCCAGGTACGCACGTTGATTTGACACAATGCGTCCCCAGCAAAAATGATGAGTCTAGGACAAACGAGAACACTGTCATATGCAGGAACACTGGAAAGTTTTTGGGCATGCAAAATAATTTGTTGTTGATGGTAATATCTCTGTATCCCAGGGATCTACTGTATTTATAAAACTTCATAGCCAAAGTACGTATCTCTCTCTTTTTATTTTGAAAGAACAAGCTTGTCTCTAATTCACCTCGCCGTGGAGAGCGTATCACTGGAGCGGTGTTCGAAAGCCGTCATAGAGAAGCAGCAGGAGTCGGCTCATCCTCTTCTTAGCATATCTGAAAAAAAACGTAAATTTCAGAGGATGTGGGCTATTCGGGGAAATGAAAGTGCAGTGCGGTGTTGGGAGAGTAAATGTGGTGTGTAAAGCAGAAGGTGGAGCTTATCCTAATGTATTATGAAAAGGTTTTATTTTTAATCTTGGCCGGGTCTGGCGGCGTGCTGTGATGCCGACTATGTAGGCTAGGCCAATTAGTTTGATGTATGTTTCCTGCTGTGTTTGTTCAGCAAAAAAGATGTTCGCTTTTGGAGCTCTCGGATTAAGACGTTTTCTAAATGTGTCGGTTTCTTTCCCTAGTGATATGGATAGGTGGCTTTTTATATTGCTTTACTTTTTTATTTGGGATAGATGATTGGATGGATGGATGAATTAAGTTTTCATTGATATCACTGGCAAAAACAATACAATAACAATTAACAAAATAATCATTTGTATATTCAAAAAACCCTATTCTCCTCAAAATTTCTTTAACAAAAATATTAAAAAGTCAACTATTCAAAAACACTGTCATTTTTTTCTTAATCCACAGTGTACATTGCTTATTATGGAATTTAAATCATTGTAGATAAACATACCCAATGTAATTTCAAAACTATCCTTTAGTTTTTATTGAACTTATTTTAATTTGCTGAAACCCAATCACCATTTTTACTATTTTTTTGCAGGTGGACTTGCAAGTGCCGACTAAAATCACGGGTATCATCACCCAGGGCGCTAAAGACTTCGGCCACGTGCAGTTTGTGGGTTCCTACAAGCTAGCATACAGCAACGACGGAGAGCGGTGGAAAATCTACCAAGACCAGAAGCAAGGAAAGGACAAGGTAGGTCCATACTTACAAGTTCCATCCATCCATTATCTGCACTGCTTATCCACTGTTGTCAACTCTATTAAATTCAGATTCAGATTCAGATTCAGATCTTCTTTATTGTCATGCTAGTACACAAATGTTCTATCTATTTCATTTTAAATGTCCCTATTAACTTTATCTCGTTCATAATCATTTAAAAAGTGCATTTGTTTTATGTATTTTAATACTTAATAAGAGTATAATGAAAAATTAAATAAAAAATATATTCAAAACAGAGCACACTTCGTTCGTGTTAATAACCGCAAGCTTCATTTCGATGCTTATCAAGTTTTTGCTTCTCCTTTTAGCATCACTGCAGCTTTGAGACTCGTATCCAAGAATACAGTACTAAAAATACAGCATTACAAACTTGCAGTCTTTTCGAAGCACTCGAGGTTCTGAAGTGAAAAAAGAGAGAGACAGGCATTGTGGGAGGGAATTCAGCCAATAATTTGTTGACATTTTAATGAGCAGTAGCAGACAAGCATCATATGGCATCGAACAATTGCAGACAGGCATCTTTAAGATTTAATACGCACAAAAAGTGCAAAGTTTGAACTGTATCTTTTTTCGGGGCACGCAAAATAATTTGTTGCAGATGTTCTACGGTGGAGAAAATGGCGTAAAGAGGGGTCGAAAAACATCTTATGTCACGTTGTAAGGCGGGGTCAGAGTGGGTCGCCGTGGGTCTACTGTATATATATTGCAACATTAAAGACTAAACCATACCAAATAGAGGGGAAAAAAATCATCTCCCTCAAAACAATATGATTAAAATATCTCCCTTTATAGAATCCATTTTCCGATTGGACGTCTCTTTCCAGCCCCAGCCTGACCTAGCTAGCGCTGTCATATTGCCTCTCGGCTTCAGCATCAGATAAGAGCGTCGTGTCAAGACAAGCTTGACCGGTCTTGTTGAGAAAATCTTGTTTACGGCCCTTCAAGCCGAGTGCACGTGTCCCGTACAATCGGCTCCTGCATCAGAGTCGGCGGCGGCCGGAACCAAGAACCTTTGTTTTTGGCACGCTGAGTTGCCGGTGTTTACTTTCCTCGCCGGCAGTGTTACTGACAGATAAGCACTGCCTGTTTGGATTATTTCGGCTCGGTCGACGCCGTGGCAACATTTGGAAGCTTTTTGGAAGTTGGACCACAGTGTGGAAGTTGAAACTAGAATAATTTGGAGTTGCAAATCTGCAGGAGTCATATAAAAATATATGAAAACTTGTTTATTCCAGAAAATACATTTTTGCTGTAGAGGAGGACTATGCTCGTTCTAAACAGACGAAGAGGTTACGTACATTTTCGGTGTAGAAGAAGAGAGCTAGAACTCCACACAGAAGGACATGACGGTTATTTACAGTGTAGAAGAAGACAAAGCTAGCTTTGCTGCAGAATAATATGTTATTTTCGGTGGAGAAGAAGAAAATATGAGTGTTCCATGCACAAAAAGATGAAGCTAATTTTCAGTATACCAATGGTAGCTTCCCAATGCTTGGTGAAAATTATGGTAATGTTCATCGTAGAAGGAGACAAAGCTAGCTTTACCTGCAGAATAATGTTACTTTTGGTGTAGAATCAGACAATGTTAGCCTTCCATGACAGGTGAGGATGACGTTAATTTTTGGTGTGAAAGAAGACAATGTAAGTATTCCATGCAGAAGAAGATGATGCTCATTTTCAGTGTACAAGAAGACAATGGTAGCTTCCCAATGCTAAGTGAAAATGACACTAATTTTCATTGTAAATTAATTCGATGGCAGTTTTCCATGCTTGGTAAGATTATGGTAATTTTTGGTGTAGAAAATAACATGCAGAAGAAGATAATGTTAATTTTCAGTGTAGAAGACATTTTTGGCTTTCCATGCTAGGTGAAAATTGTGATATTTTTATGTATTGAAAAAAAAAACAGTTTTAATAGTCTATCATGCAGTGTACAAGAAGACAATGGTAGCTTCCCAAAAGCATGGTGAAAATGTCGCTAACTTTCAATGTAGAAGAAGACAATGCTAGTGTTCCATGCTTAGTAGGATTGTTACTTTTTGGTGTAGAAGATAACATGCTGAAGAAAATAATGTTAATTTTCTCAGTAGAATAGAAAGGTAGCTTCCATGCTAGGTCAAGATGATGCTTTTTTGCGTTAATGAAGAAGACAATGGTAGCACTGCATACAGAAACCCATCATTTTTTGGTGTAGATGAAGACACTGATACATTTCTGTGTGAACATCGGATCATTTTTTTGTGCTTAGCGTTCAACAGACAAGAAAATTATGTTAATTTTCAGTGTAGAAGAAGACAATGTTAGCTTTCCATGACAGGTGAGGATGACGGAAATTATTGGTGTAAAAGAAGACAATGGTAATGTTCCATGCAGAAGAAGATGACGCTATTTTTCAGTATACCAATGGTGGCTTCCCAATGCTTGGTGTAAATTACGGTAATATGAGATTATTTTGTTGTTGCTAGCGTTCAACGGAGAAGAAAATTATGGTACTTTTCAGTGGAGAAGAAGACATTTGTGGCTTTCCATGCTAAGTGAAGATTGTGATCATTTTAAGTGTAGAAGAAAAACGATTTTAGTAGTCTTTCATTCAGAATAAGATGACACTATTTTTTGGTGAAGAAGAAGAGGTTGCTTCCCTCGCTTGGTGAAAATCACGCTAATTTTCAATGTAGAAGAAGACAATGGTAGCTCTCCATGCTGGGTAAAGATTATGTTAATTTTTGGCATAGAAGATAACATGCAGAAGATAAGGTTAATTTTCTGAGTAGAAGACAAAGGTAGCTTTGGAAGAAGGATCACAGATTCTGATCTCCCTCGAGTGTTCGTTGAATTTCGGCTAAAGAGAATAGTGGTGAATTAAGAGGCTGGAGATTAACTGCTTCTCAAGTTTTTTTTTTTTTTGCCAGAATATATTCTCTAGACTGCCACAATGCAAGTCTTCATTCGGATAATCTTAGCAATAGTCTCCCTATGACATTTTGAAGCAAGATTTTTTATACCTTTTAAGGCGTTGTATAGGTCAACAGGAAACTGCATTTTCAGTTTTCTGCTTAAGGCAATTTTGTTTTGTCTTATCAGCCAAATCTCAAAGTTTCAGTTCGCAGCTTATCCTGTTTTTAACAGCCTTTTGCATTAAGTCCCCCAACCCATATTTGCACCCTGGTCTCAGGGTTTCTTGACATCACACTGAACCCTGCTCTTTCGCTTAAGACCTTTTCCAACTTTCGTCTCGGGGTTTCTTGACATCAGACTGAACTTTTTTTCGCCTAAAGTTCTTGACCTTAGTTTTAACTTGTAGTTTGCATCGAAAATATCTATTTATAATAAAACCTGATATACTTCATGTACAATAGGTCCTCACTTTCCAGATGACGCTTTTTTTGCGGTGTGGAAGAAGACGATGCCAGCGCTCTATGCAGAAAAAGATTACGTTATTTCTTTGTGTAGAAGAAGACACTGCTAGGTGAACATAACGTTTTTTTTGTTGTTGCTAGTCTTCCACAGAAAATATTATGCAAACTTTCAGTGTAGAAAAACACAATGGTAGTTTTCCATGCTAGGTAAAGATTATGCTAATTTTTTGTGTAGAAAAATATAGTGTTAGTCTTCCATGCAGAAGATAATGCTAATTTTTAGACCACAAAAAGACAATGCTAGGCTTTGGGAGGTGAGTGAATATGACTCTTAATTTTTGGTGTACAAAAAGACATTGTTACTTTAATGCTAGTTGAAAATGATGCTGATAATAATGACTTTTGTGGATAAAAGATTCTAGCTTTGCACGCTAAGGAAGATTATGCTAATTTTCAGTATGGAAGAAGACGCCAGACTTCCACACAAACTAGGAAGCTCATATTTGTTGCACAGGAACAATCCACTTGCTTTTCATGCGGAGAAGACAATGCTATTTTTGGCATAGAAGAAGACAATTCTCGCTTTCGAAATAGAAGAGGACGCACATTTTTTATAAAAAAGTAAACACTTGTTTCTGTGTAGAGCAGGGGTGTCAAACTCATTTTAACTAGGGGGCCACACGATAGAAAGAACATTCTCTCGGGGGCCGAACAAGTAGTTTAGAGAGAAAGAAAAAGAGAGAGAAATAAGTGAGAGAAAGATGGGGAGAAAAAGAGAAAAGGTGGGACAAAGAAAGACAGAAAGGTAGAAAGGGAGACAGAAAGAGAGAGACAAAGAGAGAGAGAGAAAGAGAGAGAGAGAAAGAGACAGAGAGAAAAGAGAGAGAGAGAAAATGTGAGAAACAAAAGAGATACAAAGACATATATTGAGAGACAGGGACAGAAAGAGAGAGAAAGAAAGAAATCCCCAAAAACATGGAAAGAGAGAAAGAGAGACATGGATAAAAGAGAAGAAGAGAAAGAGAGAAAGGGAGAAAGAAAGAAGGGGAAAGCGAGAGAGAACGAAAGAAAAGAAAGAAAAAGAAAAAAGGAAGCGAGGGCAAAAGAAGTTAAAAAGAAACAGAGGGAGAAAAGACAAAAAGAAACAAAGAAAGAGAAAAGGAGAGACACAGAGAGTAAAATAGAGAGACAGAGAGTAATAGAAAAAGGGAGGAAAAGAGAGAGAGATTGAGAGTGAGATCGATAGATGTAGAGAGAGAGAGAGAGAGAGAGAGAGAGAGAGAGAGAGAGAGAGAGAGATACAAGTACAGCGTCTTTGTGAGAGGCACCTGGGTTTAGCAACATCAAGTGGACATATTTCAACCTGCAGCTCGTTTTTCTCTTGCACTTCTCTGAGAGTTGTCTCGCGGGCCGTATTCAATCTCTAACTGGGCCTGGTCCGGCCCACGGGCTGCCCAATGGACACCCATGGTGTCAAAGATTTGGCTCGTTTAGTGTAGCACCTTAGTTTATGGAATACCGTTAGCTTTCGTGTAGCCAGCTTAATTTACCACCACGGTTATTGTTTTTCCTTTTCGACCTGAAGTCTAGGATCCCCTTACCGGATTTTACGTCCCCAAAAGACATTTTAGGCCGATTCTCCACTTTCCACCTTCAGCGCCCTCCACTCAACAACGTTTTGTTTGTCTGTCCCGGACGTTGAAAGAGATAAAGGCCGTTTTCCGTCGGTTTGTAATCCACCTCCTTTTGTTTTGGCGATATACTTGAAAGCGGGACAAGGACAGCACTTTTAGCGCCACTGCGGGGAATGTCAATCAGTTCGTCCTCAGATGGAACCGGGGGACATTTCCACGAATGGGATTCTTCAAGGTGTTCTCCCCCCACCCGCTCCCCTTAAATGTCTATTAAGAGCAGAGGACACTTTTGACTGTCGGTCCGGTGTGTTTTGCACGTGTGGTGTCGGACGCTTGTAAATATTCTTCTCAGCTCCTGCAAGCTCCAGCTCAAGGCGGTTTGATGGAGATTTAGAGAGCGGCCGACGTCGGAATACAGATGCCTCTGCTGGCTGACTCGGTAGCTCGCCGGCGCTCGTATCCGGGTCTCTTTAAATCAGCGGTGGGCAACCTTTGGGAGTGGCGGGCCGCATTGAGTTTGATGATGTGGTTTCGTTATGTTTGTTTTTAAATACATTGGTTTCATTAAGTTGTTTTTTATTGCAAAATAATATAACAGGTCCCAGTTTTAAGCACTGGATTTGATATTTAGTTTTGTAGTATTACTGTACCTGTACGTTTTAGTTTTGTACGTTTTGATACATGGAGAGGATGAGACACTTGGAGAGGATGGATGAAGAGCGAATGTTGAAGAGGATCTACAGAGCAGAAGTCAATGGAAGGAGACCAAGAGGAAGGCCGCGATTGACGTGGATGGATGATGTTATGAGTGCACTAAAGGAAAGAGGTCTAAACCTAGTGAAAGCTAGAGCTATTGTTGGTGATAGGAATGAGTGGAGAGGTGTTGTAAAATGATAGTGGGATGTTTAGACGTGTTCTAAGGGATGGGCAGGGCTCCTGTATGATGCGGCAGGGGTAAACCAGCGAAAGCTGTCGGGCCCTGCTGTTGAACAAAAGAGTGTGTTGTGTCACCCTGACCCGAGTGACATGGCCGCTTTCTTGTGTCCCGTTTCATCTGGAGGGACGAAAGCATGACCAACTTAGGTGCCGAGGTGCCTAACTTGTTTGGGTGTTTGGGCATTTGAGTTGGCCATGGTGCAAAAATGTTTGTGTGTGTGTTTTTTGCTATTTTTTCCCTTTTATTTTCTTTGTTATTGTATGTGTTTGTCTTGCTGTCGGTCACCCCTCTTGAGGGATATGACCAAAGTAGATAGATAGAATGTCGTATTTCTGTAGTATCAATGTGGTTTTATTTTTGTAGTATTTCATAGTAGTATCTTTGTAGTATTTTTCGATTATTTACAATGTAGATTTTTTGGCGTGTATCTGTAATATATTTGTTGTAATATTATAGTTGTATTTGTGTAGTATTTCTGTCATAATATTTCTGCCGTAATATTTTTATAGTAATTCATAGTAATATATGTAGTATTTCTCTATTATTTCTATTGTAGATTTTTGGGGGTTTATCTGTGGTATATTTGTTGTAATATTATCTTCGTATTTTTCCTGTATTTTTGTCATAATATTTCTGCAGTAATATTTTTGTAGTATTTTCTTAGTCGTATCTTTGTAGTATTTCTCTATTATTTCCATCTTAGATTTTTGGGGGTGTATCTGTAGTGTGTATGTTGTAATATTGTAGTACTATTTTTGAAGTATATCTGTCATAATATTTCTGTAGTAGTATTTTTGTAGTATTCCTGTTGTTCTGTAGTTGTATTTTTTAATACTTCTGAAGTATTTCTGTAGTATTTCTTTAGTATTTCCAGCGTAGTATTTTTCATAGTTTTTCTGTAGTATTTTGTAATATTGCTGTTGCTGTATCATTGTAGTATTTTTGTTGTAATATTTTCGTAGTAATATTTTTGTGTTATAGAATTGCTTGAAGAGTATTTTTGTAATACTGTATTTCAATGGTATTTTTCTCTTCACGGAATGAAAGAAAAATGATGTAATGTATTAATATAAATAATATATTTGGTTGTCCGTAATGTTTGATCCCTTTTTCAAGCACACAATATGACATTTAGTTTTGTAGTATTTTACTAGTATTCATGTAGTGCTTTTGTTGTAGAAAACAAAAAGGCACATTTGGGAAAAATTGCCATTCTTTTTCTGTTGTTGTGCATGACTCACTACTCGTATATATGTATTTATATATACATTTGTATTGATATTTTTACCATTTTCGTTTGGTTGGCCGTATGAAAATGCCTGATGGGCCGCAAGTGGCCCGTGTCTGTAGTTTGCCTACCCATGCCTCAAAGGGACCAGAGGACACTTTTTCCTCTTGGTGACGGACATGACCTTTCTGTAACGATGGACTACATGGTCCTACCTTATAATCGGAATGCTGATCGATCAAGTCATGCTCCTGAATTTTCATTTGCATCGAGATGTTTGGAAGAATTTTCTGATTAAAGTTTGAGGCAAGACATTTGGTGTATTCCGTTTTTTAAATTTTGCTGTATTGCCTACCCCCCGTTCGTCATCATCATACTTTCTTGTTTTGTTCAGTTACAGTCATCTAATGGTCAAGCATCTCTTTTGTTGTCTCACTGTACTTTAACATTTGTGCTTAGTCAAAGTTCCAAAATATCCTGCATTAGTCTCTTTTATATTTTGTTCATTTAGAGTTGGTGTTCAAACATAAGCTGTGATGTCTTATTTGCACATGTTGTTCTTTTAGAGCTAGTGTTCTAACACATGTTGTGTTGTCTTCCTATCAGGTTTTATTCAGTTAGAGTTGGTTAGTGTTCCAGCATTTCCTGTGTTGTCCTACTATCTATTTTTGTTCAGTTACCGTTATTCAGTGTTCCAGCACTTATGTGTTGTATGTCTTTCATGTTCTTTTCAGTGAAAGTTAGCATTGGAAGATGATCATGCACTGTCTCTCTTCTGGAATTTGTTCAGTTAGAGAGTTAATGTTCCAACATATTGTTCATTAGCCAACTTTGATGGTTGGTTGGGTTAGAGTTAGTTTGTGTTCTAGACTATCCCGAGTTTTATTTCATGTGTTTGCTCACTGAGTTAGCAACATATTCATACATTCGCTCACTTCCATGTTTGGTTCAGTTAGAGTTAGTGTCCCCACATATCCTGCGTTGTCCCACTTTCATGTTTTGTTCGGTTGGAGATAGCTAGCAATTCATCATTATCTTGAATTGTCTCTCATTTATTTGTTGCTCAATTAGAGTCAGAATGCCAACATAATCTTGCATTTTCTCTTTTTCACGTTTTGCTCAGTTATTTAGTGTTTAAATATATCCCGCATTGTCTCTCTGATGTTTTGTTCACGTATTTAGTATTACAACAATATCCTATGTAGTCTCACTTTCACATTTTGTACGGTTAGTCAGTGTTCCAACATATCATCAATTGGCCTCTTTCATGTTCCGTTCATTAGAATTAGTGTTCCAACAGCTCCCACTTTTCATGTCTTTTTAGATTACAGATAGTTAGTGTGCCTGCGTTATTTTTCATGTTCTCATCGTCTTGGCAGTCTAGTTTTTGTTCTGTCCACGTTTCTTGTGCTGTCTTACCTTCATGCTATGCTGTGTTACAGCTGGTTGATGATGGAACCTAATGTAGTTGTTCTAATCACATGTTAATATGTTCTCTGCATTGTCTTCCTGTTTAGTTCAGTTAGAAGCAGTTGGTATTACTCTATATCCTACATTGTCTTGTTCGTTAAGATCTGGTTAGTGTTTAAACAAAATGTAGCATGGATTTACAGTCGAGTCGGCTTCAGAGTACATTTGATATCTTTGAATTCAGAAGATCCTCGTAAACTTTGTTGTTCTCTTCCTGTATACTATCCGATACCCGTTCCCTTTATGTAAATAAATCTTGTTTTGTATCTGCATTTATGAGATCCACTTTTTTGGCCTTGTTGGAACCTGAAAGATTTCTATTTCTGTTGAAAACAAAGCTTGGTTGCTCCAAAAGCCACCGCTCATTAAATTGCTCATTTTGCTCTTCCTGGATTCTCGAGAGGGAAATTTAGGATAATGAATTTCTGTTTGCGGTAGAACTTGAGTTAAAAATAAAAGTGGCAGACCTAGTATAACCTCAAAATTGGGTTTGAAATAACAACCTAAATTATTCTTTCTGAGGATACATAATGTTAAGCTCCTGTTAAAATGGACGGTGCGAACAATACTTGGAAGAAAAAGTTTTCAGTTCCACGATTTACAGTAGTCGATTTTTAAATCATCCATCCGGTCCTGATTACTGGAGATTGTCGATCCCCGGAGAAGAGATTGCAAATTGGTTTGCAATTAGGGATTAAATTCCGCCTGATTAAAGATACCTAGTGGGTGGATCGGAAGCTTCATTAGCAACATTTCATAACCTGAATTAAGCAGCAAATTCTGCTATTATAATAAGAAGCAAGAAGGATGAGTCACCACCGACATCTGGGACGGATGAGGTCGATAAAAGTCGGGTTTGCTTTGAAAGTTTTCTTTAATTCACATTTATGGTGTTAATAATTGGCTACGCTGCAAAAACATCAAATATTATCCCGTTAGCAGAAAATGTTTCTCTTTTCTGCTCAGAGGCCATATGGTAGAACCACTCACAGTCAAAACATATAAAAAAGTTGAATATTTCATTAAAAAAATTCTGAAAAGTTCACAAATGTATTAAAAAAGTAAAAATAATGATAAGTATTGAACAGTACGAAATAGTAATAAAAAGTAAAAGCAAAAGTACAGAAAATGGTAAAAGGCATGAAAAACAACTGATAATTATAGAAACATATGGAAACGTGTAAAAACATGCAGTTAAGTATGAAAAGGTACAGAAAAGTATACAAGGTAGGATAAAGTGCTGAAAAGTACTAAAAGAATTGAAATGTTAAAAAGTGAAATACAGAATGAAAAAGTATAGAAAAGTATAAACGTATACAAAAAGTACTAAAAAGTATGAAAACGAATTGGAATGTATGATCAAGTACTACATAGTATAAAAACATACTGAAATGTATGAAAACATATAAAAAGTAAAAAACTAGTGAAATGTTTTATGAATATTTGAAAAATATTGCAGGGTATAAAAAGTGCTGGAAAAGTAGAAAAAATAACTGATAATGAAAGGTTTTCAAAAGCACTGAAAAGTATACTTAGAAATGAAATGTAAAAGAGAGAAATATGGACGAAACAAGATAAAAATATACAAACAATACTGAAAAGTGTGAAAAATAATTGAAATGTTTGATTAAGTACCAAATGTATGAATAAGTACTGACAAGTATGAAAATGTATGAAAATAATTGAAAACATAAAAAGATCAGTATGAAAAAGTAGTGAAATGGACAACCTACTGTGAATGGTACATAAAAGCCACGGAATTCAGACTG
The DNA here is from genome assembly GCF_059441175.1 of Urocampus carinirostris. NCBI lineage: Eukaryota > Metazoa > Chordata > Actinopteri > Syngnathiformes > Syngnathidae > Urocampus > Urocampus carinirostris. The sequence goes on along the minus strand of NC_142353.1, from coordinate 26,837,615 downwards.
TGAACACTTTTGCAACATTTAGTGAACATCTAAAACTGAAAGTCATTTTTTTCGACATGCGCCTGCATTTTTAACGTGCTACTCTCAGCGTTTTCTTGTGTCGCAGATTGAAACAGTTGTGGCCGTGATCCAGCCCGGGGGCCGTACATAACACACCCCTGGGTTGGATTGTTTTCAAAAAAGGAAAATCTATCCCATTTACAGAACAAGGGTTTTTTTTTGCGGATCTTCGCCTTTTGCCAGGGATTCTGGTCACTATTAACTGCTATAAGCGAGGGATTGCAGTAACTGCAACATGGTAATAACATAATAACGACATATTAATAACATAATACGTCTTTATATTAGAAATAATGATTACACAATAAAGTATTACAGTAATTACAACCGATAATACCATAATAGAAATATAGCTATTACAAGATAAATATTTACATTAGAAACATATTAATCACAATAAACAAGAGATTACAGTAATTACAACCTGGTAAAAACATAATAACGACAAGGTAATAACTTAACAAGTCTTTATATTACAAATGCATTAACCACAAAAAATGAAGGATAGATAGATATATAGATAGATACTTTATTCATCCCCGTAGGGAAATTCACAATTCCAGCAGTATCCTTTTGTTGCTTATTAACAGATTAATAGGATGGCTTTGGGGTGCTGTGTTGTAGTTTAGCAACAACGGAGTGGATGACGTCACTTGCTAGGCCAAAAGTTCGACGTCCCTGCAGCAGATGGAAATCTTTGTGCCGTGGGTTACACCACCTCGTGTTCACGTAAATACCGAGACCACCTCATCTCCGCTTCCCACAGGCTTTTGTGTCTCTGTCTCCACGTTAGCGTCCGGGATGCTAGACGTGAGCCACGTTTCCATAAAACACAGCAAACTGCACTCCATGTACGCTTTGATGTTTTTCACCAGCACAGCCAGTTTGTCGGTCTTATTTGGTAGAGAGTTCTCATTTACCATGATTACGGACGTACCGAAGGCTTATAACGCCGCTACCCGCTTAGCCTTCACCTTAGCTCCGGCTCTGCATCCACGGTAGGGCCCCCTCATCACGAGTTCTTCAGGGCAAGGAGTTGATTCCTCGAATAAAAAACCCATAACAATAAGATAGAAAGTAATCCAAAATGTAGTTGTCAGAGAGGACGAAAAAAAACAAAGATAGAAGTAGACTCTTAAAACAATAAATCACAAATAGAGCGAAATAACATGAAGCTGCTGGAATGGCTGCCGTTCGCAGCGGCGCCTATGATGTCTACAGTAATTTCAACTGATAATAACATAATGATAGCATAATAATAACAGGATAATTGTTTATATTAGAAACACATTACCACAATAAACAAGATATTACAGTAATTCCAACCTGTTAAAAACATAACAAAGACATAGTAATAACTTAATGTCTTTATGTTAGAAATATATGGACCACACTAAATGAAGGATTACAGTAATTACGACCTGGTAAGAACACAATAACATGGTAATAACATGATAGTCTTTATTTTTAAATTCATATGAAACTGTTTATTGTATTAAAAAAAACAAGCCATTAAATATTGCTTTACTTATCATTTGCGTGGTTCGTCCTCACTGATTCCCCATTTTTGCACAGCAGCAAATCACATCACATTCCAATTCCGCAGGCATAATCGTATGTTTTTAATTGGAATGATGCTATCCTTCACTGAAGATACCCCGTAGATTCATTTCCTCTTAATACATTTCATTCCACTGTCAATTAAGCGCTTACCAATGCAATGCTGCATCCTGAGTGTTTTGTAGCCATTAGTAGGGCCCCGCACTCTTGTTTAAAGCTTTATTGCAAGCAAAGTGATTCATAAATGAATAATTGGACTTCATTTGTTGCCTGGGTAGTTCAGTGTCGTCACATGATCATAATTTCCTACCAGAGTGCAGCTTAAAATGTTGAGTTGATTCGATTTGGACTGTAGCAAGCCAACAAAGACATATTTTGGCAGATACCTATGGATTTAGTTTTTCAGGAAAGAAATGAAAAGAGAAGGAGAAAGAATCAAGGACACTCTAGGCCAGCCATGTCAAACATGTGGTCCGTGGGCAAAACCCTGCCTGTTGAATGATTGAGACGCTGCCCTACCTACGAACGTTTGTAAGTTGAAATTGTTCGTAAGTTTCTTCAGTGGGATATTTTGTACGTTAACGTTTTATGAGTATGTTTAAGGCTTGTATAAGTAACCTGTATTGTTTTGTACTAAAAAATGTTTTAAAAAAAATCATAAAATAATATGCTCTATAAGGATAGATAAAGTTGAGTTTAACTTACTTTTGGAAGATGGACTTCAAGAGGTCTGTGGTAGAGAATGGACAAAAAAAAAAACATCCAACCACATCAAGCTTTCTTATTCCACTTTCATTTCAAAAGAAGCGGCTGGCCTCTTCTTTACACTTTACACCAACCATATTGAAAGGATGCACGAAATGTTAAAAAAGGTCAAAATTCTTAGCACGCTGGAGATTCAGTACAATATGTTTACATACGAACTAGGAAGAGGAAGCGGATTTCTTCTTCAGGTGGTTACTGGGTGACCTCTCACCGTACTCAGAAAAAGGTGCACAGAATACGAAATCAAACGTACAGCAATGTCCGGATATTTTTGACATCCCAAGAAAATGTTCGTATTTACTGGTTTTCATATGTCGAATGGTTGTAAGTAGTGGAGCGTCTGTATAATCCGGCCCGCCATATATTTCCGAGTATAGCAGAAAAAGAAGCGAGTCTCTAAGTCATTTAAAAGTTATGATATTTTTTAATAAATGCAAAAACATTTCTCTCGGCAGTGTTAAGTTTGTATAGCGTGGTGAGTCCAGGTTTAAAACTAAATTCACTCAAATATTATGTAAAACACATTCAATGCCAAACATGAAAATCCATTTTTACGATGTCTGTGAATATATGTGTTGTTTTGAATGGATCCGTTGTCATCTCTGAATATTATATATATAGCGTATGTTACTGTACTTATGTAGGCTGAATGATAAAGCATAATACTGAAAAACAAAGCTAACAATTAGCAGTTGACATTCCCTTACTGATCTGGCCCGCCTGAGGACATGAAGTCTGATGTGTGACATCCCTGGAGGCCGCGATTCCATAATCTACTGTGTCGTTGTTTCACCATACCTGCTCCTGCATGTTATAAAATTCGGGTGAAGAGTAAATTGGTGCTGTCAACTGATTTCCACCACATAGTTAGTTGGCTCCGATGGTGGGGGAAGATGCCGGTCCCACCCGGCAGGCCCGGGTGGGTTGTGATGGTCTGTTGTGAGCGTTTAGAAAAAGCTCCATTAAGAAAGAGTTTTAATTCCCACCTCTTAAAGAACTTCCTCCATGTTCTCTGCTTCTATCGTTAAGGTGGCGGTTCGGAGCTGTAGCCTTAAGGTAGTCTGTGCCAGTCATGGCGACAACCCTCAGACCCGTTGGTGGTCCACAGCTGTTTAGGGTAATCGTCAAGCTAAAAAAGGATTCTTATCAGGCCTTTTTGGCCTATGGGACTTCAGAAGCAGCTGGCAGATATTATCTGGCCAAGCGGAATGCAGCTTCAGTAGTCACGGAGGCAAAATCTGGGGCATGGGAGAAGTTTGGCGAGGCATTACAATACGATTTACAGATGGCAATCCACCATTCAGCATCTTATGGGGGGAAAGCGATGTGTCATCAACACTGCGTGTAGTGTAGATGGGGCGCTGCTGAAGCGGTGGGCAGAATACTTTGAAGACCTCCTCAATTCCATCAAAACGTCTCGCTGTGAGGAAGCATTTTTGGGGGACAGTGTGGTGGTTAAAAGGAGCCATGGTGACAAGGCTCCAGATGTGGATGAGATCCATCCAGAGTTTATTAAGGCTCTGAATGTTGTGGGCATGTAATATTTGAAATGCCTCCGCTGGATCACGTGGACAGCGAGGACTGTACCTCTGGATTTGCAGACTGGGGTGTTGGTCCCCCTTTTTAAAGAACTGATTGTATCGGCGACGTCGGCTCCGTGCGGGGAAGCGGCAGTCAAGCTAGCTTCGGCTCGGACGTGACTCGCCTTCACTCCCCGCAGCCGCTTTCTTTCCTGCTCGTCGACCGTTCGGCTTTTGGTTGACTCTGCGGCGTCGAATCGTCTCTTCGCTCGTTTGAGTGTGCTTCGTCAAGAGCGAGTCGCCATAACGCCAAAAGCGTGTCGCCACAACGTTAAAGATCGGCCATTGTTGACGCTGGCAAACATGGCGGCGCTACTTGTATAGCGACCAACAGTCGGGGAAACTAAGTCCGGCGAAAATAACAACTTGAGACTCAGAGGGCGATTGGGTGATGCGACCAGCGGACGGTGCCGTAAGAGGAACGTGAAATTTCAAGATGCCGAGCAGAGATAAAGAACTCGAGGAAATTAAAAAGTCACTCGGCTTTTTAATGGATAAAATGGATATCGTCACCAGACAACAAGACACAATTTTGAGTTTAATGGCAGAAATCAAAGACCTAAAAAACGAAAACATGGAGAAAGAAAAGAGGATTATTGCACTAGAAGGACGCGTAGCAGATCTGGAACAGTATACCAGGATAAATGACATCATTATCACCGGTCTGGATATCAAACCTCGGACCTATGCCAAGGCTGTGGCAAATACAAATATTGCAACAGATGCTGATGAGGATTCAGCTGAGCAACAGGTCATTGCTTTTATGAGTAAAAAAGGCATATCCATCAATGCTGAGGACATAGAAGCATGCCACCCATTAACAAGAGGTGACAACCGACCCAAGGCGACCATCGTAAGGTTTGTTAACAGAAAACGGAAACATGAAATCCTTAAGCAAGGAAAAAAACTAAAAGGGACTAATGTTTATTTAAATGAACACTTAAGCAAAAAAAACTCTGACATTGCAAGACAGGCTCGATTTTTGAGGAAAACGAACAAAATACAAGGAACATGGACTTCAAACTGCAGAGTATACATAAAGTTAAACGGCACTCCGGAACAAGCAAAAATATTATGGGTTCGAGAAATGCAGGAGCTGGACAGATTTGCCTGAAGTGTAACAATGGCATCCTGGACTGACAATATGGACACCCTTATTACAGATCACAATAAAAAAATCCATCATAAAATATTAGGCCATGATTTACCGGAACTGAGCATTGTTAATCACACTGACTCCAATAATTCAAGATTAGATGACTTCGATCCTGACCACAAATTCATATCAGCTAGCTCAGACAATTGCAAATATTATACTGGAAATGAATACAATACCTTTGTTAAATCTGAAGACAAATTCTCAATAATACACTTTAACAGTAGAAGTATGTACACAAATTTTGATGACATCACTGAGTACTTACAACAATTTGAGAACCCGTTTAGTGTTATTGCAGTTTCTGAAACGTGGTTCAGTGAGGGAAGGGGTGTAAATTTTGAATTAAATAATTATAATCTGAACTATGTAAATAGAACTAACAAAATAGGAGGTGGAGTAGCTATATATGTGCACAAAAGATTAAAATCGAAAATATTACAAAACATGTCATTTGTCATTGACGATTTACTTGAATGTATTACAATAGAAATTATAAATGAAAAAAGGAAAAATATCATAGTCAGTTGTGTGTATAGAACACCGGGCTCAAATCTGGAAACCTTCACAAACTGGGCTGAAAAAACATATTCAACAATAAGCGCCAAAACACTATTCATTTGTGGAGATTTCAACATCGATCTAATGAATCCAAACAACCATAAAAACATTGATGACTATATTAATATGATGTACAGTATGAGTTTGTACCCAACTATATTAAGGCCTAGTAGACTCACTTCACACAGTGCAACACTCATTGACAATATATTTACAAATAATATGGAATTTACAAATGTCAGCGGGTTACTGGTTTGTGATATTTCTGATCACCTACCAGTATTTACAGTATATGATGAAAAGGTTACTAGACAAGAATCAATTAAGGATTATGTTTACAAACGAGTTAGAACTGAAGCGACTATTATATCACTGTATGATGACTTAGTTAAACAAAACTGGAATGCTATATATGGTACAGATGATGTGGATGGTGCGTTTGACATATTTTTGGAAATATTCACCAACAAGTACAACAATAATAATAATAATTTCCTTGTATTGTCATTCTGTGTAACAATGTACACAGAACGAAATGTCGATTGCACCTGACCCGTTGTAGCGAGCCGATGCAGCCGCAGCCAACAGAGGGCGCCGCCGACCAAAATTGCCCAATGAGACAAATTAATATTAAGAATAAATCTGTAAATCATCCATGGATAACTAAGGGTTTACATAATGCTTGTAAGAAAAAAAACTACTTATATAGAAAATTTATTAAACTGAGAACTAAGGAAGCCGAAACCCGGTATAAAACGTATAAAAACAAATTGACAGGAATATTAAGAGCAAGCAAGAAATTATACTATACCAATTTATTACATCATAACAAAAGTAATATCAAAGGTATTTGGGATATATTAAATAGTATAATAAAAGGAAAGAATGTAAGCAATGCATATCCAAACTATTTTATTGATAAGAACAGTGAAAATTATAATTTAAATCAAGTTGTGGAGAATTTCAATAGTTATTTTGTAAATGTTGGACCAGAGCTCGCTGCAAATATCCCAGAGTGCAGTGGTAAACAATTTGAGTCACTAATAAAAATGAACTCCAAGACCATGTTTTTATCTGGGGTTACGGAATCAGAAATCTTAGACGTGGTTAACAACTGTAAAAACAAAACGTCTATGGATTGTTTTGACATCGATATGGTACTAATTAAGCAAATTATAAACAGCATTGTGAAACCATTGACCTACATCTGTAATCTATCATTTCTAACAGGCACATTTCCAAATCAAATGAAAATAGCAAAAGTTATACCAATATACAAAAATGGGAACAAGCACATTTTTACAAACTATAGACCGGTATCTCTGCTTCCTCAGTTCTCTAAAATATTAGAGAGACTTTACAATAATAGACTGGAACAATTTGTAGATAAACATAAATTGATTAATGAAAGTCAATATGGTTTTAGAGCAAACAGATCAGCAACAATGGCAATTATTGATGCAGTAGAAGAAATCACCCACAGTATAGAAAAGAAGAGATACGCAGTCGGGGTATTTATTGACTTAAAAAAAGCATTTGATACCATTAATCATAATATACTATTAAAAAAACTGGAAAGATATGGCATCAGGGGAGTGGCTTTGAAATGGATTCAAAGTTATTTGACGGGGAGGAAGCAATATGTAAAAATGGGAGAGTTTTCATCTGAATATTTGGACATCTGTTGTGGAGTACCACAGGGTTCTATCCTGGGACCAAAGCTATTTAATTTATATATTAACGATATTTTTAATGTTTCAAAACTATTGAAAATAGTAGTATTTGCAGATGACACTAACATTTTCTATTCAAATGATAACTATATGGATTTGGTAACCTGTATTAATCGTGAACTAATTAACCTAAAAGTATGGATGGATATAAATAAATTATCTTTAAATTTAAATAAAACCAAAGTAATATTCTTTGGTAATCGTAAGGCAAATCAAAATTTAGAAGTAAAAATGGATGGTGTCACAATAGACATTGTATCAGAAATTAAGTTTTTAGGGGTCATAATAGACAATAAACTAAGTTGGAAAACACACATCAGACACATACAAACAAAGGTATCTAAAAGCATTTCAATAATTAATAAAACCAAAGTTCTTTTACATTATAATGCATTGTATTTATTATATTGTTCTCTCGTTCTGCCATATTTAACATATGGTGCAGAAGTCTGGGGAAATAATTACAAAAGTTCACTACAGCCCCTTTTTATCCTTCAAAAACGTGCAATAAGAACCATACACAGGGTAGGATATCGGGATCATACCAATATTTTATTCATGCAGTCCAATTTATTGAAACTGGATGATTTAATAAAATTTTTCACTTCACAACTGTTATTTAAAGTCAACAAAAACATAGTGCCAGAAAACATACAAAGATTATTCACTCGGAAAGAGGGAAATTATAATTTAAGGGGCTGTCGTAAATTCATAATCCCAAAGGTGAGAACCACCAGGAGAAGTATGTGTGTGTCTGTGTGTGGAGTCAGACTTTGGAATAATTTGCAAAATGAAATCAAACAATGTCCAAATATCCATGTGTTCAAATTTAAATACAAAAAAGCATTACTGGCGAAATACAGAGATGAAGAAAATGGGATATGAGGGAGACTGGAAATACTGCACTTCAAACCATGGCTAACTTGTTGTTATTGTGCTATTATCACATCACAACTGTTATAAATATTGTGTTTATTTTTATTGATATTATCACTGGTGCCGCAGTGACATTATGCGCATTATGACGTTGAGGGATAGGTATTGCGAAGATTAGTGTATAAAATATGTGATTATTGTAACTTATAATTATTGATATCTGACCTATGTAATAAGTATATCCATGAGATTTTGTTGTATTGTACACAAGAGGGAGCTATCTATAAAATGTATTTAATAGGGAAGATAAAGGGGTAGGAAAAATAAGCATCTGCTTCTGACTACCCCTTTTCGAACATTTTGTGGGACATTATTTCGTTGTTGACTCATTGTTTTTGTCCTGTTTTTATTTTTATGTTCGAAATAAAATTTTCATTCATTCATTCATTCATTCAACTGGGACCGGAGAGTATCTTCCAACTCCACAGTAGACACACCTTTCACCCTCCCTGATTAAGTCCATTCAGGAATACTGGAGAAGAGGGTCCATCAGAAAGTCAAATCTTGGATTCAGGAAGAGCAGTGGTATTTCCATCCGTGAAACAGTAGACCAGCTCTATAGCCTCTGCGGGGTCCTTGGGGGTGCACTGGGGTTTGCCCAGTCAGTCTACATGTGTTTGGTGGATTTGGGAAAGGCATTTGTTCCTCTGGGATCCCTGTGGAAGGTACTTCGGAGTACGGTGTACCAGATAGTCATATCGGGGCTGTTTGGTCCCTGTATGACTGATGCTAGAGTTTGGTCCTCCAGTCGTAAGAAGGATTAGTTTTCAGTGGGAGTAAACTCCGGCGAGGCCCTTTGTCATTGATTTTTACAGAACTTTTTATGTACAGAATTCCTAGCCACAGCCAAGGTGTGGGAGGGGTCCAGTTTGTGGGCCTCAGCATAGCGTATTTGCTTTTTGCAGATCATGTGTTGCTGTTGGCTTCCTCAAGCCGTGATCTTCAGCGTCCTCTGTTGCATCCCGAACCTGATAATAATTCACAAAGAACCCGCCGGTGATAAGCCTTTTTTTGTGCTCTTCTGACTTTCCCCAGAGTCCCATTTATTTTTTTAACTCGTTTCAACGTAAGGACACGCTAAAAGCTAGCTATCGCCATTCTAATTGGTTTGTTTTGGTGGCCACATTGACTCGTGCGGTGCTCTTTGACTGAAAGCATACACAAAACTTAAAGCCTGTCACAGTCACGCACACAGGCAGTCACACCCACCACGCACTCACACAAACTTCCATTCTGATAGCATTGTCTGTGTGCTGTCTGCTCAGATACATTGATATCAATGAAAATAAAGACATTCAGAATTCACCATAGCAATGGATTTCTCTTTATATTAGCATGACATGCAATATCACCAGTGTAAAATTGTATTTTATGCAGCGTTTTTGAGTACCTATAGACCTTATTTTTTTTCTGCTGCTTTCGCAGGTCTTTCAAGGGAACTTCGACAACGACACGCACAGAAAGAACGTGATCGAGCCGCCTATCTCGGCCCGCTTCATACGAATCCTACCCTGGTCGTGGTACGGCAGGATCACTCTTCGCGCCGAAGTACTCGGATGCGCTTTGGAGGAGTGACGCTCCTTTTTAAGTTTAGAGCGCCCTACGTCACCTAGTGGTGGAAAAACAAACTGTGCAAGCTGTAAAAACATATTTTTTTGTGTATGATTCTTACTATGATTTGATGCTTTGACTTTTTTCTTTCTTTACTGCGTGAGATTTTCTTCTTCTTTGTATTGTTTTAAAAGACTGTAAAATACTTAAGTGGTGGGGGGATATTACTGTGGATATGCCATGCGAGCTATTGTACAGAGTCACTTTTTAAACAAAGTGTCGGCCATTTTGCTCTTGCACTAGGGATGCACGATAACCTTTTTTTTCATACCGATACTGGTACCTTCTAATAACCACCATAATAATCATTGTCTATATGTATATATATATATTTTCTACTTGGTAATAATGGCAGCAATTGCTCCATTTTTTTTTCTTTTTGATTTATATTTTGTTGATTTTAATTCAATTACATATAATAATATACATTAATAATTATACTATATGATAAATACCGTATTTTTACATATTTAATTAAAAATCTCACTACAATTAAAAAACACCTTAATATAATGATCGAGCATTATTTTCAGGTTAATTTTTAGGTTTTTACGGGAAAAAACTGTTAAAATATAGACAAATTACATAAAATGTTTGTAACATTGCAGAAAGAAATAAAGTAGCAATCAAACTGTCAATCAACTTATTTGTAGAGTTCAACATTTTCAGTACAAAAGTTAAGGACCATATGATTTATTTTCTATTTCAGTAAATGTCATCGTAATCGTGTATTTAGTAATTTGCTATAAAAATGTATAGTACACTATAGACTATTCTTAGAATTTGGTCTGTATTAATATTATAGCAGTCCTCTGATCGGTTTGAGTGAACTGGCACAAAATGATGTCTGAATTCTGCAAAGTATGTATTTATTGTTGAAATTATTATTGGGGGAAAAAAATCACAGGATGCTACGTCAAACTGCAAAATGAAGTTGGAATACTGTTCTTGAAAATGGACAATGCTGATATCAAAAATCTCTTCGATAATTATCGTGCATCCCTAATTAGCACACACACACGCGCGCACACACACACACACACACACACACACACACACACACACACACGTCATCAAATATGTGAGGCCATGTTTTCATCTTGTATTAAATGTAAAAGATTAGGAAATTGCATGGCAAGTTAATAAAAGGACTGCTTACTACCACAAGTCTATCAAAATATTTTTTTTTTCAAAAAAAATTGTGAAAATGCTTAATATTGATTGCAAGTCACTTCAGTTTTTTTATGCAGCACTGACGCAACACGGTCGCAAGTTTTCATATTTTATATCATTGTTTTTTTTTATGTATTTAAATTCCTGTGTCTGTCTCCGTATTTTATAAATCCGTTGATTTATTAAAAGCTCAGGATATATTGTATCTTATTAATAATACGCCATTGAACATGGTTTATTTTAATTGTTAGTCCAATAAGTCAATTTTCCTTATTATGTTAAAAAAATAAAATTTTTATGAATGTGTTGACATGACACATTGACTGAAATCAATGCTAATCCTCCATTTTTCATGAGTCTTATAAGTAGCAGGAGAGTTTAGGTTGGAGCTAGGGTTTGGGTTGGAGCTAGGGCTTGAATTAGGGTTGGCGCTAGGGTTAGGATTAGGGTTGGAGCTAATGTTAGGGTTAAAACTACAGTAAGAGCTAGGATTGTAGCTATGGTTAGGATTTAAATTAAGGCCGTGGTTAGGGTAACACGAAGGGGTAGAATTGGAGCAACGGTTAAGGTTAGGTTCGGAGTTTGGGTTAGTGTTGGAGCTAGGGTCTGAATTAGGGTTGAAACTATGGTGAGGGTTGGAGCTGGGTTAAGGTTAAAGCTAGGGTAGGAGCTGTAACTAAGATTAGGGTTGAAGTTAGGGTTGTCGTTAGATTTACAGGGAAAAAAAAGACCAGGCGCTAGGGTTACGCTTGTGTTGAAGCTAAAGTTGGGGTTGGAGTTACTGCTATTGCCTACTAATTGGTTGTGGTTTATGATCGTCTCAAGTTGCTATTGTTGTCTCTTTATTAGAATATTTGAAATTTAAGAGAGAAATGTAGGAGAAAAAACTCTCTACTGCTGCATAACTGATCAAATGAAAAATACATAAAGCTTTTCACGCAACTCAAAGGGCTGTATAAAAACATTCAATGTACCATAAAAATATTTATGAAACAATAAAAAGAGTTCGGTAAAATAAGACGGACCATTGCAGCGATTTCAAAACTGCTGCTTAATTCTAAAACAGCTCTAGTCTGTTGTATTGTTGAATCCCAAGCAAGGCATTGCAATAGTCAGATTATAGTTAAAGTTTGGACCCAGGGATAGGGTTGTATCAAGAGCTAAGTTTGAAATTAGGATGAGGTTTGGGGAGCTATGTTCAGGGTTAAAGAAAGGTTTAGGGTTAGGGTCAGAGCTCGAGTAACAATTGAAGTTAGGGTTGGAGCTAAGGTTGGATTTGGAGTTAGGCTTATGGTTGATCAAATCTAAATGAGAGGAGATAAAAGCATGTGTCAACACCTAAGAATTCATTGGCAGAATCTGAATATGTACTTTAAATGGAAAAAGGATACTTACTTTATTACTCCAAGCTCACTCTGTCTGTCATACTCTTAGCACTTCAACTCAAGGAAGAAAGCCTTTGTCCAAATGAGAAATTAATTGCAAAAAGTTAAAGTTGTATAATATTGTGTACATTAGATGCCATAGACATCCTCTTCATGAAAAGTCAATCAGATATAAACAAATCATGTCCTTTTTTTTCATTTAGAGAAATCTGTCTCTGATTTGCATGATGAGTTTAAACTGTACAGGCGAATAACATTCATCTCCACATTGAACTTTTGTTTTGAATTCATCACTGGTTGTCTACAAAGGGGTTGGAAGAGATAGTCATCTTGTCACTTGAGTGTCCAACTAGAAAAAAAAATACAATGAAGGACAACTTCTGGTCTGGTTCAAACCAGATAAAAGGACACTAAATTGTGTGTAGAGTCAAAAAAAATGCTTCAACTCCTAAATTAAATTCCGTTTGACAAATAAAAATGTATCTGTAAAAGAGTAGTGGTTGTTTTTATTTCTCAATCAACCTATGAGCTCACTTTTTAAAAGAAAAATATATGTACAGGCAGGCAGCACGGCGGCGCAGTGGTTAGCGCTTGTGCGGCACAGTTCATGTCATGGGAACCTGTCGTGGGTTCAAATCCAGCTCCAGACTTCCTGTGCGGAGTTTGTATGTTCTCCCCGTGCTTGCGTGGGTTTCCTCCGGGCACTCCGGTTTCCTCCCACGTTCCAAAAACATGCATTTCAGGTGGATTGGCCGGTCCAAATTGTCCCTAGGTGTGAATGAGCGAATGAGTTGTCTGTCCCTGTGTGCCCTGCGATTGGCTGGCAGTTCAGGGTGTCCCCTGCCCACTGCCCGGAGATGGCTGGGATGGGCTCCAGCCCCCCCGCGACCCTAATGAGGATAAGCGGTACGGCTAATGAGATGAGATGAGATATATGTACAGTATACCCCTGAGATACGACATGAATCTGTTCTGATGTGGGGATTGGAAAGTAAAATTAAATAACAAAATACTATATAGTAAGTACTACTTAACGTAAGTGCATATGTTTACCATGAAATTTGGACTAAAGAGCATACCTGATTATATGCCGCAGCCAGTACATATTTAAAGGAAAAAAAACATTTTGTACATACATAAGCCGCACCTGGCTATAATCCGCATGTGCTCATATTGAAACATGAGATATTTACAAAGAAAGACGGTACACAGAAATATTTTTAATAAAAAAACAGTACCTATTAACGTTCCGACAAGGTTTTTTAAGAAAAAAAAATGTTTCTGTTCGTGGTCACCTGTCACTGAAATAAGTCATTCCACATATCATTGGAAAGCTTAAACGCTTGGGATTTGCGATATGATGACCATTTCAAAATATACGATCAGTCTGAAACAAGGTATCCGAAAACTATAAAGCTGGTGTAACTCACCTTTGCGTCCCCCAGCTGTCATCAAACTATTTGAATGTCCGCTTTGTCAAGGACAATCTAAGAATCCGTCAGTGTAAAAGATTTACTCCAAAACACACGATAATACCGACTGATAAATAGAATCTGCCTTAAACATTTCTGCTTTAATAGACGTTGCTATTTGTAATCCTTTCGTTTCGCCACAGTATTTCAGTTTACAAATAAACAGACTCGTCAAATTATTCCCATTATGGTAGTTAGCGCTCCCTTTTCCATTGACACTTTTCCATGACGAGGGTCTGTTCATGCTAGTTTTATAAATGCACAAAGCGTGAAGTAGTATTAAACTTGTGTTTTCCTCGACACATTTATCCACGCGTCTCACTCTTACCTTTACCGCTTGGGCGCCCCTGGCGGCCGTTAGAAAAAAATGCATGAATTAGCCTCATCATTGCATAAGCCACAGGGCTGATATTTTAGAAAAAGGCGCGGTTTATAGTCCGAATTTTACGATGAATAACATTATAAAATCATATAGATGTGATGGAAAATTGAAATTATAGTTACCTTTGAGGTGACAAGACTTGAGCTGGTCGAGTGCAGTAGCCGCTGGATGCCCAGAGAAGAATTTATTGCTTTAATAGCCTCCTTATGTTTACTAACAGTCCAGATTGTTGATTAATTACGGCCTTAATCTGTAGTGATTGTAACGATGCATGTGCCTTCGTATTTCTAGTCAAAAGCTTAATTTTCATTGGCATCATGTTTTTTCTTCTCCCTTTAGTGTCACTGCAAGCCTTAGGCCTTTTAGCAAATAAATACAGTACAAAAATATATTGTATTGTGTTGCAGACTCGCATACGACATCCTCAGCTGAAGGAAGAGAAAGGCATTATGAAAGGTAATTCAGCCAAAAGCATAAAATCAACTTAATAGCAGACCACCATTTATTTTAGAAACAGACCTCATCATACGTACCAACACAGCAAAGTTTGAATATTTTTAAGTCTTTAGCACTCGAAATTTGTTGATGATATTGTATAGCGGCGGAAATGCTGTAATAAAAACGCTTGTTTTAGCATTTGATTGACAAATAGATATCTCTATTATCCCTTTTCCAGCTCAATGTGCACAAACAGTTTGTAATACTATAAAAAATAACTTGCTTACATGAATTACAGAAAATATTTGAGAAAACTTGATGAAACTCGGCAGAGCTTCAGGCAAGCAAAGTCACTGCCGGTCCCGGTGATCTAAGCTCACTAGCTCCAGGCAACAGCAGCTCATGTTTATCCTCCATATTTTCTCCCCAATGCCAAGCTGTTTATTTAAATTACCAACCCTGACCTTCCAGAAACAGGAATTTTGCAGAAAATGGAAGTAAGTCGTTTTATTGTATCCATTAAAAGGCTAACGAAAAAGACAGTATTCTCTAAGGCTGAGCTCTTATATTATTTTCCGAAAAATATGAATACTAAGATAACTAGAAATTGTCTCACTGACCCAAATAACTTATGACATTAATTTTTTATGGCTGCATTGTTGTAATGGGTGCCCCTTAATGGCCGTGTCACGTCACCCAACAACTGTTGAATAGCCTGAATTCTTAACTGTGGAACAAATCTAAACCTTTTGAAAATAAAACATAGGTATGTAATAATAATTTCAAAAATTAATAGGCATATTATGTCAATGCCTGTTAAAAAAAACTAGCTGTTATTGTCATGATGACTGATTCATTTTACCTGTGCCTGCTGGTTTGGCATCAGCCGCTGCTGGCTTCCTGGTTGGTTCCCCGTCTTACATAAGCTCTGTCCTTTCACTCGCCTGTTGTCAGTCCGTCAGCGAAATTCTGTTTTCACAAGGCAAGAATTTTTGACTCCCGTCAGTCCCGTTTTGTCACCTGCTTTCCACCCGTCCATTCCTGATTTGTCCGTTTGTCTCTGGCTATGACCCGTTTGTTGACCCCGACCACCCCTGATCTCCCGTCCCGGCTAACGACCCGTTTTTTTTTACCCCGACCACGTTCTGCTCTCTCGTCCTGGCTAACAACCTGTTTTTCTACTACACAACAATCTCCCGCTCCAGAAGATCCACTTCCGCATTTGGAACTCGTCTGGGTGTATACTGGGTGATCTCTCGCAGCGCTACATGCCAGTAGCGGTGGAAAGAAGCACTTCAGAACTGTCCTGTACTCCAAAAAAAAGGTGCACACGATACAAAATCTAACTTAGAGCAATGTCAAAGTGTTTTTCGACATCCCAAAAATAATGTTCGTATCTACCGTTTTTCGTAACTCGAATGTTCGTAAGTAGGGGGAGCGTCTGTATACAGTACTTTATAGGTGGCGGCCTAACTGCAAAGTAACAATTGGCAGATTCCCACCTCACGCAGACAGCAGATGTTCCACATAATAAGAGTGTGACTCTAGGGTATGAGGAAGGAAATAAACACTATTTAAAAATGTCTGGCAAAGTGGCAAGCACTTGTGGATAACCTGCATGTCTTTTCTATTGTATTTTTGAAAGGGAGCACAGTTATAAAAGCCTATTTGTGATGGTGTGGGAAGGAACACAGTCAAGAAAAGTGTTTCTGCTCCACTTGCAAAGTGCAATATATGTTTATATTTAGTTGATTGTTCAAAAAATGCTGGTTTTTAAGTCTTTAAAGTGAAAGTGTGTAATATCTGTCCACTAGCAGTCGTTGTAGCTTAGAATGGAGCTGAAATGTGTGCACTGGAAGAAGACAAACTACGGAAGCCTGAAGACAGAACATTAAGGCTGCCGTATATCCCCACCTGTCACAACAAAATTCCAAGCGAGCTGGTACACCCAGGGCGGCTGAAAACAAAAATAGCTGGAGTTGGTCAGAGCTGGTTAGCGGTCTGAAGCTATCGAAAAAGCCAGTAAAAATTGTCACGCGTCAGGACTCTGAATCCCAGACTAGGCAAAGTTTCATGGTTCCTAGAAAAGTCTTAAAAAGCATTAAATTCATTATTCTAAAAATAAAGCCTTAAATTGTATTAGAATGTCTTGAATCCAATTATCAATAGTTTTAAAAGTGTGAACACATGACATTTATTTTGCTTGAACAAAAAATATTTTGTAACAAAGTGATGTTTTCAAGATTCATGATAAAATTGCTCATTAATGTAGCAGAGTTCTATGGAATTAGTAATTATCTGTTTTGACTGAAGATCCATGATGTATTGTAAACATGCTTTTTTATTTATTGTTTTTCATGTCTTAAACTTTGGAGTTAGTTATGTGTTTCACAGGGAAAGTCTTCAAATGGACCAAAATGAGATTTAAAAAACAGATTAAAATAAGCATTTTTTTAAATTGCCTCTAATTCATGTGGTAATTTTTGGTTTGTTTGTTTCAATTGTGGGTTTTTTTGTTGACTTGGTTTTACATTTTTATTTCAAAAGACATTAAAAAGGTTTTTAAAGCCTTAAACTTAACTTGCTTTTAGCTGTAGGAACCCTGTGTGTTCTTACATGACCAGATAGTAACGCTGAATGACAAAGCAAGAGTATTCAACAAAAACAATGCCATGCTGCGGCCAAGTGGCTGGCATGAGGTGCTAGTGAAGGAAACAGCGAAATGTCAAACTCACGGACGTTCACTTGAATGACCAACTCTGGTCCACACTAGCGCCTAGCAGCGAGCCATAGCCTACAGCAAGTGACTTATGTAAGTAGCAGTGAAAGAAACAGTGGGGGGAAAAAGGCCAGAGATGTCTGAATTACAGAACTTGGTGAAATTTGCTTGCGTGACCAACTCTGGAAAGATGAAACATGTTTCATTTCAACAGAGCAACTCGCAATAACAATCGTGGGTAGCGGTGAGACAAAGCCTGCCACCAAGTGGCTGACGCAAGTTGCTAGAGAAAGAAACAGTGAAAAAAGGCAAATAACTTGCTTGCATGACAAATGTGAATGGCGAGTGAAATAGAAGGAAGTAGCTATAGTAGCCAACAATGACAGTAGAGGCTAGCGGCAAGCCATAGTCAAGAGTCAATAATGTTTTATGTTTACACTACTAGGTGTCGTTCTATAATATCCTCTAGAGCTTTACAGTCATTCAAAATTATCTGCAGCATTCCCATTAACTCATTCAACGCCAGACGTTTCTCTCAAACCAGTGCCAGCCATTTTTAGCCATTTTGACTCATTTTTGAAGGCCCACAGAAAAGGTTGCCAGCCAGTCGCAGGGCACACAGAGACGGACATCTTACTCACTCATTCACACTTAGGGACAATTTGGAGCAGCCAAATAACCTGACATGCATGAATTTTTGGGGGATGTGGGAGGAAACCGGAGAGCCCAGAGGAAGCCCGCGCAGGCACAAGAACATGCTCCACACGGGAAGGTTGCAGTTGCTGGATTTGTACCCTGAACCTCTGTACCTCAGCTAACCACCCAGCCGCCGTGCCGTGGCATAAAACATCTCATCTCATCTCATTAACTGCACCGCTTATCCTCAGTAGGGTCGCGGGGGTGCTGGAGCCCATCTCAGCAATCATCGGGCAGTGGGCAGGGGACACCCTGAACTGGTTGCCAGCCAATCGCAGGGCACACAGGGACAGACAACTCGCTCGCTCATTCACACCTAGGGACAATTTGGACCGGCCAATCCACCTGAAATGCATGTCTTTGGAATGTGGGAGGAAACCGGAGTGTCCGGAGGAAACCCACGCAAGCACTGGGAGAACATACAAACACCACACAGTAAGTCCGTTAGCTGGATTTGAACTCACACAGGAGGTTCCCAAGACCTTAGAACTGTGCCGCACACGCGCTAACCTCTGCCCACCGTGCTGCCTGGCATAAAACATATCAATCAAAAACTTGAAGCCTCATTAATAAAAAGTATATTTCTAGTGTTTACCATTGTTAAGTAATAAGAGTTGAACATTGCAACGTTTCTTGCAAATACCTGTTTCCCCAAAAAAACTTCAGAAAAAAACTGCTTTTTGTGAAGGGATGCATTTAAAGCAGAACTTTTACTTGTTTTTTTTTTAAATGCCTTTTAGCGTCTATGTTTCCTGGTGACATGATCACACGATTTTGGTCACCATAACGATCACGTTCATGTGGTGGTCATCCTTCTCCGCCCCGACGATGATGAAGAGACCTTGTCGTCTTTTTAGAAACAAAATTCTCTGTTGAAGTGTTAACTATCTGTACTTATCCATACAGTTACCTCTGTTACCACACAGCTTGAGTATACCTTTTCTCCATCTAGGCTCACTTACACACTTCAAACGCTGGTTACAGAAAGCAACACTCGTAAGTGGGGGCTTCCTCGATGTCTGGACAAAGATCTGCTCAAAGCCACTCATGCCATCTACTGGCGATGTATCATATTGATAAGCTGCGCTAAACCCTTTATTACAGTTTTTGAAAACAAACAAAGATAAAACATGTTTACATTTTGGCACTCAGGCACGACACTTCTGAAAACGTATGTACGAGTTATAGCACTGAAAGAGTTAATCGACGGCACATTTTTTACTAATGTTAACAGCATTGACAATATTTCCATGGGTGAATTTAAGATCCTCTTTAAAGCCCGTCTTAGGGGAAAAAACCCGTCCCGGATTCAGTTATGCTCTTTAAACTTTCGCACATTTAAGTCTCAAATGACAACATTCATCTACCCCAAACTGTCGAAATGTAGCACATCAGAACAGCCGACATTGGAGCTAAAATTAGTGTCACTTAGCATACGGGTTTAAAAAAAATCGTCTCTGTGACGTTTTGTCACAATCAGTATTAAGGGCAAGTTTGGTATGATATCTCTGCTTATATCGTTTGTGTCGTCTATGGGGAGATTGTTTTTCAGTTTTTTGGCAGAACTGGGACAATCTTGCACCTTACCTAATGAAAACACCGCGAATGTTTATTTTGGGTTCGCTTGTCAAACATATAACGCGTTTAAATGGGACAAAAATTACCATGAAAGCCACAAGAGAGGGTTCGAGTCTCTCTTCATTCATTACTGAGGTGATCTTGACTGATGCAGAGGAAATGCTTTTGTTTAGCATAATGCTAACACCAAGCACAATTGGAGAGAAACCTTTGTCGGAAGGTAAGACTATCAGGGCATTTCTTTCAAAGTCAGCCAGGTTTGTGCATTGCAGTGGACCCCGGGTTTTGGCATCCCTGCTTTCACTTTACAAGTGATTTTTTTGGTCTTTCTTTTCGACATTTTCACTATTATACCACAACAACAAAATCCTTTCACGAACCCAAAATTAAACTTTGTGGTGTTGTGTGCGTATGGAGCACCTCTAAAATGCCTGGCTGCTATTGGCTAACGTCATATAAAATACTGGTCTGCTATTGGTTTGCATCAAGGAATCATGGAAATGCCAATATTTGTTGAACTCCCTCCCACAATGCCTCTCCCTTTCCCTCTCTCTCTCTCCTTTTTGGAAAGACTGCGAGTCTTTGATGCAATTGTTTTCTGGTTTCATTTGCTTTGGGAACAATACTTGCAGTGGTCAATGGGAGACGAAAAAACTTTATGACCATGGACACGTAGCTTGCAATTATCAAGAAATGCACATTAATCAGCAACCTAAGTTTGAAAGCTGTAACCAATCAGCGATCTAGGATATTATTATAGATAGAGGGTAATTAAAGCATATCTTCTAAGAGTATGACAATCCCCAGATGTTGCTGTAACCTCTGCCTTGCCCCCTGCATCCAACCGCTGTTCCACTTGACCAGTTCAAGTGCAACACACCAAAGATTAATCAAATCAAATTTTGCTTTACCTGTATATTTATTTCAAATGTTTTTTAATCTTAGTCATGTATATCTAAAATGAGTTGTACTCACTATATAATAATATGTTAGTTTGTACCACTGCTCGACAATTTCAATTTGCAATGTCCACTTCGGACAGATTAATGTTGTAAATTTGGCCGTTATGTTTTACTCTGGGCTCTGTTTTATTCCATATATATCAAATTTTAACTTTTTTCATTTTCATTTTGAAGAATATAGCTTAAATATTCCCGTTTATCTCTCAGGCAAACAAAGACACATGGCTTTCCTTTATTGTAATGCCCTGCTCTCCGGTTTCCCCCAAAGAATATTGCCAGCTTGCAGTTACTGCAAGATTCAACAGCACGTGTGCCGATGAAGGCCAGGGGGAGGGATAACATTGCACCAACTTTAAAAAACTTTGCATTGGCTCCTCGTGTAGTTTAGGTGTGATTTAGGTGGCACTTCCTAGTTTTTAAATGTTTTAAGTCTTGGGCCATCTTATCTGTGGGATCTGTTTTTATTATATCAGCATTCAGGTCTTTGAGATCCTCTGGCAGTGGTCAGTAAACTGTTCCTCGGGTGAGGACCAAAATTTACAGTACACTTTGGTCCTCCTTTAAGGAACATTCTGCTACTTTTTTACTATGCTTTACAAAAACCTTTTGATTTGATTTGATATTATACCCCGAGAGTCTACTGTACCACAAGTCCCTATTGATTAATTACTGAGGTGATCTTGACTGTTGTGGCAAACTGTTCTTCAGCACATTTCAATAGAAACCTTTGTTGGAGAGAAGAACTATCAAGGGCATCTTGCGTAGAATCTACGTGGTTTATGCATTATTTCTAACAACCTTCACTCTATGCCACGTCCGTACCCGGCAAAGGCAATTTAGTCAACGTCTTTTCCCTGATGTCTCCAAGATAAGTCCCAACTTCTGTGGGAATGTCTGCCAATCGACTGGTAATGAAGCCCGTCAAGGACTTGGAAAGCGCTGCGGCCTTGCTTATCTTCATTTGAGCATAACCCGTTAATTCGAGAGATGCTCTTAGTATATTGCTCAAGGGAACTCGACTTTTTATTGAGTTGTCTGATAGTTGTTTAAAACGTTTGATCTTGGCAAGTGATCAATAGGTTGGCTATTTTCTTTAAAATATGATATAAATGTGAATTTATTTCTTTAAACCTCTAAAATTTAACATTTGAAATGGATTAAAACAAATACACGAAGGACATGGAACTTATCGAACTAAATGAAAAGCCTGCATCAATCTTTTTAATTTCCCTAGTTTACCCTTCTGTTTGCATATTGGCACGGTCATGATAAAAAAATCTTAAAATACATTTTTGGGAGAATGAAAAACCCATTATCCACCCCCAAAAAGCCTTTATGCATGCTTTATTTGATTTCATTCAGTGTGAAAGAATAAAACTTTATGCACAAGGTTGCAGCAGCTAATGGCTCTCCAACAAGTCTTTTATTTCTTACCACATTCTTATCTTTCTCACTTTTTATATTGTGGCCTGGTCAACAATGCTCGTATGACTGAGGCGAATCTTTACCTAAATATTTGCCCATGTAATCTACTACTCTTTTTTTAGTTTTATTATTTTATTTAATGTATATTCTGCAGTACCACGTCTAATCTCGTTGTAAACAATGTTCACTCTATTCTATTTTTACGGAATACATTCCACGGCCCTATTGGGCCGCGGGAGCATGCCTGGGTTCGCGGTCGCAGGGCTGGGCTCTGTTACAACATTCCTCGTTCCAGTGCGGGGTGCGGGTGGTGCGGGTGGTGCGCACCCTAGTCTCATGTACCGCTATTGGGGTATCGCAGGATTCCGCAGTGCAGTGCATTTGTACCCTCAAATTCAGAACAAATAAACGATCAGACGCAAGCTGGGCTCCAATGATACATTCCGTGGCCCTGGCGCTTGAACCCGGTCTCGTGCTATTGGGGTCTTTCAGGAATCCTGCAGTGCGGCGCCTTAATACCGTTCATACCTTAGTAAATAACCCAATCAGACGCAAGCTGGTCTCCAACGCGACATTCCACAGCCCTGTGCGGGGTGCGGGTGGTGCTCGACATGGCCCAAGGTTCGGCAGTATCACAACACTCCCCTGCACAGGGCGTGGGTGGCGTTTCTCCCCATCTCATGTACCACTGTTGGGGTTTCGTAGGATTCTACACTGCGCCACCTTTGTACCTTCAAGTGTAAATTCTTGTCAGACGGTGGGGTCATTAACTGGACGTAAAGTTCTGTCTAACCTGACTTTGGCTGTTAGAGGTGAGGCGTTGGGGCCGGGAAGCCCGGGTGTTGTGAATTTGCCCGGGAGGAAGCTCCAAGTCCATGAGGGAGATGTTAGTGCTGCAGTTCCCAATTCCCACATGGACGGCAATGTACTGTGATCCAGCCACCATGGAGTGGACATAGAGGAGACTGAGTTGATGGGAACTCCAATCAATCTCTAAACTGGTGCGACGCTTCTGACGTAGGTCCAGGTGTCACTCGACGGTCGGAGTCGAAAAGAGTCTCACAACCGCTGCGTCAAATTAACATTTTTCGCAGGAAGGAAACAGCTGTCGGGCCTATATTGGTGTGTTTTGACCGCGATGATCATGATCTTCAGCGAGGCTTTTAATTAAGACAAGCATTTTTGATCACATTACCCGATGTTAGATGACCTGCGTTTGCTCTCCGCCAGCTTAAGATGTGATTTTATGGTTCTGTTGGTATAACACAAAATTATGCATGGCCTTGCCACCTCATATCCTTCAGATGTATTTCTCTCCTATGTTCCTGCTCGGCACCTCCACTTAGAAGATGCTGGTCTGCTAGTAGTCCAAAAAGCGAAGAAGAGTTCTGCAGGTTCAAGAGGGTTCTCTTCCATCCTGGAAGGGGGATTACCTCATGTGCAGTCCCTTGTAAATTTCTCCATTTCCCTCATAGTGAGGGTTTTCATTTTTCCTTGCCCCCATGTAGGTTTTAGATCAGGGATGGTGCAATAATACCCTGTAGTCTGTAATAGTCTGTGGTTTGTAGAGCCCTTTGAGACTTCTTGTAATTAAGAGCTATACAAATAAACATGACTTGACAATCTCCTTCTACCTCTATCTCTATTCTATTCTATTCTATTCTATTCTATTCTATTCTATTCTATTCTATTCTATTCTATTCAAGTTAGAAAACTATATCAAATGTTGAAGTAACTTTGCAATGTTTCTGCTTGAATAAGCTCCACCGTTTCCATACCTACCATTTCTTCACTAGAAACCATTAGTTCTGAATCATAACATCAATTGTGACAACTGAAGCCACGTAAAAGAGATTTCAAGCATGACGGTTGATTGGATGTTTTTGCTTCCAGGCAGGCTGAGATGAATGAGAACATGTTATTGCTCCTCAGTGATGCGATTAGAAGGTGGATGTAGGAAGATCCAAGCAGCCCAAGGCTCAAAGGATGTGTGAGTACTGATCAATGTTAAAGGTGTTAAGGTCCAGGGTCAGTAACTCTGCAGCCAGTAGTACAATAAGCCCTCAACCGTTTTACATTAAGGTGTGGAATAGGATGTTTTTGAATCCCTCTTTATGGCATTTTCCCCAAAAATTTAGGCTTTGCGGTTTTAGTGTGTATGAACGTCTATTGATCAACGTCATATGAAAAGGTGGTCTGCTTTTGGTTTGTGTCAAGATTTTGAGAAAATGCAGATATGCTAATGACTGAACTACCCACAATGCATTTGCTTTATTCCTGTCAGAATCTTGCGTGATTTTTAGACTTCCAAGTTATATAATACTGGTACTGGTATTTTTTTGGTTTGAACAAATTTATTGACACTAATAACAGAAAACAATCTTGACAATCTCAACAGCAATTAAGCACATTCACAATATTATATTTCAATATGACGTTTAACAGCAAACACAATGTGAGGTTTGAACAACCCTTCTCGAAAATCTTAATAGCAATCAATTTTTTTTTTTTTGGTTTGAACAAATTTATTGACATTAAAAACAGAAAACAATCATGACAATCTCAACAGCAATTAAGCACATTCACAATATTATATTCCAATACAGTACTTTTTTGTACTATGTTTATTCGCTATGGTTCCTAAGGCTTGCAGTGATGCTAACGTAGTAGTGGGCAAACCATTTGAGTCGTGGGCACCATTATGTTAAGAAACTTAGTAGAGGGGATCAGTCAAGAAGGGAAAAAAATGTGTATTTTTTTTTTAATTTGTATTTGCCGCTTACAATCTTGAATCCAATACCTCGGCAATAGGGAGAAAAAGCATACAAAATACCATACATACAATTTTTCTCATATCATCTCTGCTAATCTAAAAAGATGCTTTGTTATTTTCAGGCATTTCTTTTTCATTGTGGACATTTCATTCATGCAAAAATTAAAAAATGAGGGGAAAAGCGATGTCTTTATAGAGAAGAAGCAACGTTATAAAATTAATAATGAATATATACAACATCTACATGCAAATTTAGTTGTTTTTTTCCCAATAAATCGACTATTTCATCAAATTAGTTTTGAAAGAGTCAGAGTTAAAGCAAGGCAATATATTATATCAAAATTAAAAAGTATTATATTTGATAATATGCATAATATGTAACTCATAATGCAATATTGCTAGCCTCGGGGAGGATTTTTTTTGAACAAAATTAGATACATATCTTCATGAATAATATAAATACATGCTAGAAAAATATGAATTACATAGAAATGTAGCAAGCTATTCAAATGTTGGCCTTGAGCGTAGTACACATTACCACTCCATTAAAACTAGATTATTATTTTTTTCATGGGAGTAAACATACAAAGGGACACTTGGGATAAGAATGTCTGCAAATCAACATATCTTTATTATTTCTGTTATTATTCTGTACCAGTTATTGTATATTATCATGTTTAACATTTTGTTTGGCGAATTATATTAAAAAGCCTGACGAGCTAGATGTGGCCTGTGGGCTGTAGTTAGCGAAACCCTGTCCTGTGCTAAAGGAGAAGCAAAACACATGATAACCATGGAAACAAAGCGTATGCTTTGTTCTTGTTGTATGCCGGAAACAATACAAATATCGAAATATTATAAAAATATTGCTTAAAATATGGATTATTTTCAACCAAACCCGCAAGAATATTTTTTTCTAAGTAATAGTAGCTCCGAAATCAGTTTTAAATAAATAATCATTTTTTTTTTGTTAATTTTAAGTAGACCATATATTTTGTGTAAAAATAAAATGTTTTTTTCACAGGGCAGCGATGAGATGTACTCTTAAAAGAAACAAGGGAAATAATTAACTGCATTTTTATTTTGGATATTTTATTTTTTTGAAAAAAAAAAAAAACAAGCAAATCCTTCAAATAAGCATACAATAGGCAAAATTACCTCATCTAGCAATTGGAACTTGTTTTATTTATTTTAAGAAATATTATATTTCAAAACAAATTGAAACAAGCAAAAAAATATATATAAAATGAATTATAATGAGAAAAGTTTTATTTACTATAGTGTATTTTTTGGACTGTATTTATTTGGTATTGGTTTTAAGGCTTTCAGTTGTTGTTGTTGCCATTTATGTATTCTGAATATGCATCACAAGTAGTACAAGGCTTCCTGAGCATTGTAAAAAAAAATCGGGAAACGAAAACATGTAAAAATGGAAAAAAGAACCACCAGGAAGCTACAAAAACCACAGGGATGATAAAGAGAGAAGCAAACCGGTGCTAATGGAAATGAAGCTTGTGGTCAACAAGAGATATGAAGAAGCCATATGAACTGTTAGCCTCGCTTAGCAAAACTGTTTTACTGTTAAAAAAAAGAAGGTTATTAAAGTGAATAAATATTCTGGGAGCATTTCATGATCCTTGCAAGTGGAAGTTTTAAAAAAACATGTCATACGTACATTTTTACTGAGCTGGCTGAAGTTGCCATCTCAATAATCCATCTTGACTTCATGACTTAATAAAATGAATAACATGTTTTTCTATGTTTTTGTTGATTACGAACACTCTTGAATGCCAGTCGTGTATGATCTATCTTTGACCGCTCACGGAAAAAATGCAGGAATCTGACAACCCTCTTTGGACCCAATTAAACTTAAAAAAAAACAAAAAAAAAAACCATTCCCGGCTTGTACAAAATTTGTGCTTTGACCTCGATTCCTCTTTTGCTACAACACAACTTCGGCCTTGCGTCATTTTTTGCTTTGGCACTGGCATTGATTTCATGTCAATGTTTCCTTTTTTTTTTACAATGCCAGGTTGAAATTTAATTTGACTTTAGGAGGTTGGGGTTTCGACTGAATCTAGTACGTTTTAGACATGATTTACTCCCAAAAATAGACGTCTTAAATTGGGTTGTTTAGCCTATCCAAATTTAGCTCAAAAATAGTCATCGTCGTGTTTATTTGGTCCGGATCTAGCCCCCAAAAAGCCACTTTTAGTACAGGAAGTCGGGTTGATCAACGACAGGAATGAAGAGGTCAAGAAGCAAAAGAGGCAGGAATAACAAAATGTCAAGCGATGATCTGACGGCTTTTGCTGTCGGCACAGTACTTAAATACCCCTTTTATGATTAGAGTCAGGTGCTTTTACCAGCTCTGTAGCGTAGATGGTAGGGCGCCCGCTCTGAGACTGGGAGGTCGCTAGTTCAAGCCTCGGCTGAGTCATACCTAAGACTTACAAGATTGGTTTTCATTGCCTCCCCGCTTGGCGCTCGGCATTAAGGGTTGGAATTGGGGGGTTTGGTCACCTAATGACTAAAATGGCTGCTCCCTGTTTGGCTGCGGCTGCATCGGCTCGCTACAGTTTAACTGTACGGGTCAGGTGTATCGACATTTTGTTTTGTGTGCATTGTTACAAAGAATGACAATAAAAGTAAATTCTTCTTCTTCTTCTTTTCAACACTTTTTATCTTTTTGCCGTGTTTTTTAAATGAATAGACATAAGAAATGTAGTTTTGTTCAGCCCATTCAATGAGGATGGAATTTAGTGCAAAAAATTTTGTCATCGTGTTAACGTTGTCAAAAGTGGTCCAGATCTAGCCCCCAAAAAGTCACTTTAAGTACATGAAGTCTGGGGTCAACGGCAGGAATGATGGGATCAAGAAGCAAACAGAGGCAGGGTTAACAAAATGTCAAGCTATGATCCGACGGCTTGTACTGTCGGCACAGTACTTATAGTAAATACCACTTTTGTGATTAGAGCCAGGTGATTTTCAACATATTTTATCTTTTTGACATCTTTCTATGCCTTTTATACCATTCTTTTGCGTGTGGGTGCATTTTAAAAAGTGGCTACAAAATGTAGTTGACATTTTTTTTGAAAAGCCTGAACGTCTTTTGGACAGAAGATTTTGAACTCAAACTTCTCTTCTCTTTTGTTTAGCTCATCCAGCGAGTATGGAATTTAGAATAGAATAGAATAGAATAGAATATACCTTTATTGTCATTGTTACAAAATGGGTTAACATATTGTGACAACGAAATTGGGCATGACACTCCAGTTTTACACATTCACAGTGAGGTATGAGCCAAGAAGATAAAGGAACAGAGAAGATAAGGTTATAAAACAAGGGGGATAAGGCTATAGTTATAATTTACATGGTGTTTATACAAGAAATGTCGGCATGTGGGATGTTACATACAGTGTTATCGTGATACCGTGGGTATCGTAAGGGTTGTGCAATATTGCATTTGGTGCAAAGTCATCATAGTGCAAAAAATAGTCAGCATATGCATTGGTGCAAACATAGACATCATAGTGCAGAAAAAGGAAATGGTCAGACATTGTGCAAGGTGAGCAGTAAACGTAGTGCAGTCGACATGTGCAAGAACATAGACATGAGTACCATTATATTCGTATGAGGTAGTGTTGGCATGAGTTTTCAGTTTTTTGTGCAGTGTCTGTTTTGAGCAGTGAACAAACATAGTGCAGAAAACACACACAAACACACACAAAATTATTTTACCATTTTACATTCGTGTGAGGTAGTTTTTTGCAACAGTTTTCAGTTTTTGTGCGGTGTCTGTTTAGGGTGGTAATGGCTGTGGGGAAGAAACTGTCTAAAATATTTGGTGTTGTATTTAACCTAATTAAATGTGGTTATCATTTAGCCCCTAAATTGCTGTCTACCTATCTATCTATCTATCTATCTATCTATCTATCTATCTATCTATCTATCTATCTATCTATCTATCTATCTATCTATCTATCTATCTATCTATCTATCTATCTATCCATCTATCTATCTATCTATCTATCTATCTATCTATCTATCTATCTATCTATCTATCTATCTATCTATCTATCTATCTATCTATCTATCTATCTATCTATCTATCTATCTATCTATCTATCTATCTATCTATCTACCTACCTACCTACCTACCTACCTACCTACCTACGTACCTACCTACCTACCTACCTACCTACCTACCTACCTACCTACCTACCTACCTTGGTCATATCCCTCAAGAGGGGTGACCGACAGCAAGACACACACATACAATAAATCGGGGTAATGTGGTCACATTTTCTTGTCTCAGTTAAAAGCCTTGCTGCAGCATTTTGTACTTGCTGAAGGATCTTGATTTTGGACTTCGAGAGACCAGAGAGTAGTGGATTACAGTAATCGAGACGGGATGTAACAAACGCATGAATTATAATCCCCGCATCCGACTGAGACAGCATAGGGCGAATTTTAGCAATGTTGCGAAGATGGAAAAAAGCTGTACTAGTAATATTCTTAACGTGTGTTTGAAAGGACGGATCGGGGTCAAATATGACACCTAAATTTTTGCCTGAGTCACTCTGGGTGATATTACATTTGTCAGAACTGTTTTTGAGAACAAGTCACGACACTTAGATGGACCAATAACTAGCATTTTGGTCTTTTCAGAGTTAAGGTGCAAGGAGTTGAGTGACATCCATTCTTTTATCTCAGTGAGTCAGGCCTCATTATTTTTCCAAGTGGGTACATCCTAAAAAGTGGTAGCAATATTTAGTTGAAAGTGTTTCCAAATAAAAAATTATGTAAGGATTTAGAGGTAGGTTTGTCTCCTACTTAAAGTCTACTCCCAAGAACCGGACGTGTTTTGGACGTCTAACATCTGACTGAATCTAATCCGTTAATATACGTCTAAAATTAGGTTGTGTTTATGTGGACAGAATTTAGTTGGAAAATAATCGTTGTTGTGTTTACTTCAAGTCAAGTCAAGTCACATTTATTTGTATATCCCTAAATAACAAAAAGTCTAAAAGGACTGCACAGGCTACAATTACACATCCCCTGATCTTAAACCATGCGAGCAAGGAAACACTCAAAACCTCAGTACAAGGAAAATAAGAAATCTTGAGAAGGGGCAATGCAAACGATAATACTCCTTTCACGATGAAAAATTTGCCTTCTCTTACTAGTGTTCACTTTTCTTTATTCAATCTCCCAGGATTGTTTACAAACCACCACCATGTTCTTATCGCTGAGGCCCACCAGATACTGGAGGTTGGGGTCCATGGCTACACTGTTTAAAGACGGGCCCTTTACCCCGCAGGGACGCTTCCGGAAAGGGAAGGGCCACTGGAGCACCTCTGTTGGCCCGATCGGCTTTTCGGACTTAGTGCTTTCCTTTTCGAGGTCAGAGATGTGGTATGGCCATAACCTGCCTTGGTTGTCACTGTCACAGAACAGAAACAGACACAGGACCCAATAGCGCTCGTTTTTTTCAGTTTTTATTAATAAAGATGGAGAGCAAGGCTTGCTTCCACGATCCGATGGTTGACGGACAAGGGCAGCAGGAGATGCAGAAGTGGCACTTTCGTGTCTAGCGAGGAGGGTCGAAGACAGGCAGGAATTACAAGTCGTTAGCTGGGGCTGGAGAACAGGGGCGGTGTCAAGTTCAGAAACGAGGTCGGCAACAGGAGGTAGGCAGGTAGCACGGCAAAACAGATCGGATAACGAGGCAGGCAGAACGGGGCAAAGTCAGGTCAGGAAACAGGTTGGCAACGAGGATCAGGCAGAGAAAAACAGAGCAGGAACAGAGTCTGACGTAAGAGCTTGCCGAGCTGGGAGCAATGGTTCGCATAACGATCTGATAGGGATCTCTTGGAAATCGGGGGTTTAAAAGGAGTACATCAGCCAATAAGCTGTCTGGGCTGTTTGCGGCAATTAAGGTGTTCCAGAAAGCCGTCAAAAGGCCTTCTTTTCAGCGTCTTAAAAAGATGTTTGTTTTTTTTTACTTTTCAACCAAACAATAATGGCTTTAGTTCTTTGGACAGATCCTTGGCATATTTTTATTATATTTTCTATGTCCTTTTAAACAGAATTGGTGCATTTTTAAAAAGTGGTTAAAAGATTGCGTTAGTAACTTCAGCTCTGAGATTTATTTTTATTTGTTTTACTGAGCGATTAAAAATTCAATATTCAACTTTGGTTACAACCTCCGTTTGATTGAAGCTCGAAATATATGCAAGTCCCTGCAATTTTCAACAGATGTTGATCATTTAGCTGTGGGATGTTTGACCTTTGATTTTATAGCATTCGGGGTTTGAACGTTGGAACCCAATCGGTGATCTAGAGGACAAATGGACTATCTTGATTCACGATCGCCACCTCAAGGGCATTTCGGTGTGTCGGAGAATAAATTGTGGGGACACTGCCATGGATTCCATGGCTCCTTTACTGATAACGCACTATTGTTTACAATATGGGTCTTATCTGCATCACCGTTTATAATCTAATTAAAGCACAATTTGTTTATCAGTGTCATTTATATAATATTTAAGTATGGGTGTGACGATCACAACTTTGAACTTTCGTTTACAAAATGTATACAGTGGTAGCTCTACTTACAAATTTAATGTAGTCTGTGAGTAGCTTTGTAACCTGGTACATTTGTAAGTAGGGATGCCTTTTGAATGTAAATGTGTTAATCTGTTCCAAGCCCCGCAAAACTATGATTTTTTTAAAAATAAATCATTAAAGAACATCAGAACATGAAACAAATACATATCTAAATTAGATTACCGCCCGAAAAACATAAAACGAAAACCACTTATTGTAAAAAAAAATAACGAAGAGTAAAGGAAATAATACAAATATTCATTTACTTATTTACTTACAGAAAAACTGATCCAATGATGTCTGTTTTTGTCGGCTTTCATAAATGCCCGGCTTGTCGGCACTTTTTCCGGTTGATTCCTTTCCACAATTTCCTAGAAATGTTTTTAATCTGGGATGGATGAAACATTTGGCTGTGTCTCGCTGGAAAACCTCCTCTTCCTCGTCTGTGAACTCTGAACTGTGACAGTGACATTAAGAGCTTGCTGGATCATAGATGTGCACTGGTTACCAGGCAGATTTTGTTAAGGAAACTCTGAGAGCAGCAAAACACAGCACGCACTGTTCTGTATTTTACCTTCGAAACTAGAGGCAATCTTCGTAACTAAATGCAATATTTTAGCGTTCAGGTACTTCATAACCCGAAACTTTCGTATGTAGAGACATTCCTAAGTAGAGGTACCATTGTTCTATATAACTGGGTCAAGCAAAATCTTTCTTAGTGTTTATATTATTTTTATTTTCACAAGCTATTGAAATTACCATTTATCAATAAGGCCCTTGAGTATGAAACATGGCTTGGTCCTTCAGCATGACAACGAAAACAATAATTTCAGTACATTAGAAACCCGGGATAAAGCAACCCCACCTTACAGCATTTTCCCTTCTTTATGGTATATTCCTCACTATACGACATCACAAGCATGATTCAGACTTTACGGTGCATATGACATGTGTCTTAAAGATGCCTGTGTGCTATTGGTCGACGTCATATATAATGCTGGTCTGCTACTGGTCGATTTCATATATAATGCTGGTCTGATATTAGTTCACGTGACAGTATAAGCGTTTGACTGAAATACTTCCCATGATGCATGTATCTCTCTTTGTTTGGTCCAGAATCTCGTGCGCTTCAAAAATATTTTGCGAGTCAGTGATAAAACACTGTATTTTCCAGCGGTATTTATTCGCTAGGGGTCCCAAGGCTTGCAGTGTTTGGACAGGGAAAAAAAACAAAAAAATGATAACAATGTAAACAAAGTTAGCGGTTATAAAAATATATAAAGAAGGTACACAAATCGCAATTGTTAAAAATAAGGAGAAAATTAAAATAAGGAGGCATGGAAATCCTCAAAAGTGGAATTTTCTGCCGTCACTGGCTTTTCCCCACCACTGCATCCACCCGCTAACTCCACTGTACCAGCTTAAATCACATCACAGCAAAGATGAATAAAGTGTTTGTGTTCCTTTTCATATACATTAGTTCATTATGTTATTCAATCATGTACATATATATTGCATAAAGAAGCACTTACTACATACTTGTTATCTAAATGTTTCTATCTGGGATACTGGTGGTACGGAATTCATTGGCATTATATTACCATAGGTTTATATCCAATCCTAGAAGGCAATTTTAATTTTGCAATTACTACCTCAGAACGTATTAATGTTCTTTTGTGGGCTTATAATGTACATTAGAAGCCGTTAGTGACGGAAGAAGTCTGTCATGCTACCTTGTTCTTCAATCTCGCTAGCATTGTTTACATCCACGCTGAAAATGAAGATCATATTCCAGAACAATGTTTCTCAACTGGAAGGTCTAAACTCAAAAGCGGGCTTTTGCTCTGGAAAAATAATACCTAGAAGAAGAAACACGGGGTCAATTACACTCCTTAACAGTAGATGGCAATGATGCCCTGATCGATCTCTTTTTCCTGTTCAGTCCATTGGTGCCGTTCAGATAGCGTTTGAGAAGGACCGCATCTTATTTTATTGTGGTTTTGTTGGTTTTATTTCCTTTTTCTGCCCACAATAATGAGGCCCTGAGAATGGTATTCATAACGGGAAAAGAAACAGTCCAAAAAGGAAGCGATTGCAAAATATAAAAATGGAGTACTAGTGTCTGGTATTAAGGTACAGTAAATGGTGTTGGAAATGTTATATTTTTAGCTGTTATCGGTATAATAATCTTTAGTATATACATTATTAAATGATCAATGTTCTTTATGTACACTTGTTTGTTTGTTTGCTTGGATCCCTTACCCACTATGGTCACAGTGGCACCATTTTCCTGTGGTGTGTCTTGGGCATGTGCAGCCTGGTGGCGCCCCTCTCTCTCCAGGCAAACAAATGTTTTCACCCGGTCTCGAACAGGGGACCTTTCGCGTGTTACTTGTTATAATAATATTTGGGATTTGAACTACTTTGAGTATGTGGCTAATTTATAGCAGTTTTAGGGAGTCACTTGCATGCGATAAAGGGCTTATATGCGAGTATATACGCTATCTGAAGTACTTTTGGATTTTCTGGCCATTTTGTTTTTTTTAAAAACAGCTGAATATATTCTGCGTATTTCATTGGATTTGTTTTATAAGTGGAATTTCATTTCTTGGTTTGGGTCTCAGGTGGGTCCTGAAGTCAAACCAGTTGAGAAGCAGTTGTCTACTCCAGTGTTTTTCAACCAGTGTCTCGGGGCACACTAGTGTGCTGTGAGACCTTGTCTAGTGTGCCGTTGGAATTTTCCCAATTTTATCTTTCAAAAAAATCGGGCCATTATTCAGTATTTTTGCATTCTTCAGACAAGGAACTGTATTAGTCACCCATATTAGTAGGTGGCAGTATATTTTTACATACTTTTTATATACTAATTATCTGCTCATGAGGTAGCACAGTACATTTAATAAATTAATTTGTTCAAACAAGCGGTTTAATATTGCACTGTAAAAAATAAAAACATAAATAAGGCACATCATTCTTTTTTTGTTTTAAGTATTATTTTCTTCTTTTTATATACTAATTATCTGGTTATGAGGTAGTACAGTGAAACATTTGACATACTTTTATTTTCAAACACTTTCGACGGATGGTGTGCCTCGGAACTTTTTTATAAATAAAAGTGTACCTTGCTTCAAAAAGGGTTGAAAAACACTGGTCTACTCCATTGAGCATAACTTCCATGTTGTATCCCGGCGTGAAAAAGGAGTGAACATTACTACGTTTTGGATCCCTTTATGAATCTCTTGATTTGTCTGACGCTTTCCCGAAAAAAAGTAACATATTCCTGCTGTGTCTTTCAATGGCCGGATGAACAGCACGGCTCGCCTTTGCTTTTTTTCCCCCGACATGTCTACAAAGTATTTTTATTGGAGTGGATGCGAAACGCTCGAGGCTTTGAATGGATACAAACAGTATGAAGCCGCATCGCTCGCTGTTTTGTTTGATGCTGGAGGGCACAAACAGAGAAACCTTTTTGCCGCCCCGCCGTTACGTGCGATACATCTCCTTTGTGATTTCTGAGATCGACCGACGACTCGTCCCGTTTTGATATATTAATGCAGGGGTGTCGAACATCCGGCCCGTGGTTTGGAAAAGGCCCGCCATGGGTTTTAGTTACGGCCCCCGAGACAAGGTTAAAAGAAGCACAAGGGAAAAGGTAGCTGC
Organism: Urocampus carinirostris; assembly: GCF_059441175.1. Taxonomy (NCBI): domain Eukaryota; kingdom Metazoa; phylum Chordata; class Actinopteri; order Syngnathiformes; family Syngnathidae; genus Urocampus; species Urocampus carinirostris. Next base: position 26,802,378 of record NC_142353.1, on the reverse strand, counting down.
AGTTTTAAACATGTCCTCTAGATGTTAACACGTGCGATTCACAAAGGACCCGCTGTGGATGGATTTATTTTTCTCCCTCTTTCGTCCTTTCCCCTTTTCTCTCTCTCTGTTCCTCTTTTTTGCTCTGTCTCTGTCCCTCTCTCCCTTTTTGGTCTTTCTGTCTCTCTTTTGAACTATCTCTTTCTTCTTTCTTTATCAATCTCTCTCTCGCTCTCTCTTGCTCTCTCTATCTTTCTCTCTCTTCCTCTCTCTCTTGTTTTCTCTTATCTCTTTTTCTCTGTTTCTTGTCTTTGCCTCTCTATTTCTTTTGGCTCCCATCTCTCTTTCTTTTCCTATCACTCTTTCTCTTCCTCGTTTTCTTTTACACCCTTCCCTCTCTCTCTATTCCTCTCTCATTCACTATCTGTTTCTCTTTCTCTCTTTTTTTTCTTTCTTTCTTTCTTTCTCTATTTATTTATTTATTTCTTTATTTATTTCTTCCTTAATCCTTTATATATTTTCCTCTCTTTCCCTTTCCCCCCTCTCATTTATCTTCCTCTCTTTACCTTTCCATTTTTTCTTTCTCTTTCTTGACTTGAAAAGCGCCATATAAATGCAGACCATTTACCGTTTACTCCTATATTTCCCTCCTCTTTTCTCTCTTTCCTAGTTTTGTTTTTCTCTCACCTTTATCACTCATTCTCTTGTTCTTTCTTTTTTCCCTCTTTCTCTCTCTCTCTTTTTCCATTTCATTCCCTCACTCTTCCTTTATATTTTTCTCTCTTTCTCTTCTTACTTTTCTCTTTCTCCCACTCCTTCTCTCAGTCTTTCTTCTTCTATTTTCCTCTTCCTTTCTCTCTTTCGCTGTAATCTACTAGCTTGGCCCCTGTAAGAATGTTTTTTTCTTCTACCCGAGCTCAAATGACTTTCACACCTCTGCACTAATGCATGCGCCGGAGTCGGAGCTTGATAAATATTTTGAAGCCTGGCTAGTGTGCGGCCCTGACTCGCCAACTTCGTTGTTTCCATACGTGGCGCGAACAAAGAACTCATGTTAATGTCTCTTGTTAATGTCAAGAAACCTCATTTAGATTTTAATCAGATATTTGTATGAAGCGAGCGGCTCCGCAAACCAATGCCGGTATTACTAAGATGAATCGCAGTTAGCTAATTGTCAAAACGCCATGCGCCTGCATATATCTCATTACTCAGATGAAGTAGCAGCATGTGAGCGCTGTTCTAAATATTACGGGCCTTCTCTGAGGTCTGGAGAGGGTCCGCCGGTTTTTAATTAACAAGACATTTGGATTGTCTGTCTTGTCAGTGATATCAGTAGTTAGTGCTCTTTCACATTTTGGCTCTTGTCAATTAACTGTTCAACTGCCTAGCATTTTCTAAATCATAGGTGTTCAACTCACGGCCCGCAGGGCACATCCAGCCCAGCATACAATTATATCATTTCATATATATCTACTGTAATGCCCTGGGTCTATGAAACAGTGATAACTCTCAAACTACAGATCCCACAATGCACCGTCTTTGCTGCCGCCGCAAGAGTTCCCAAAAGTGTTGCCGAATCAATTGAGTTAGCCGTGGTCTGACGAGTGCAGCCACTTTTCAAACTATCTACGGACAAACAACACGTCGGACAGTTAAAAGCAAGACCAACAAGTGCATTAGTAGTGACAGGAGGCGGAGATGTAACGGCCAGGGACAAAATATCTATCACAATGTACGGAAGGCTAAACGGAAAAAAGCAGGGTGATGTTTCCGTTGCTGTGTATTACGTGGATGCTAAACCCTCACAATTGCTGAGAAAAAACTTGGTTCGGAAAAAAGGACCTTTCAAAACCGAGGAGAGGCTGAATATTTGTTAACCGACATTGCTGGTAAAACACTGCGTGAAGCTAATGTGGCCATGATTAAGGAAAATAATGTAAAACGGCACTACAAGACAAAACATCAGGGTTATCAGATAAAAAAAGAAACAAAATATGTAATAACTGTGTATTGTTTGTTATTGCAACATCCGTTGTACCCTGGTCATCCTGAAAGGGGGATGACCTCATGTGCGGTCCCTTCTGAAGGTTGCTTCATTTTCCTCGTTTTGAGGTTTTTCAGTTTTTCCTTGCCCTCATGTAGGGTTTGGATCAGGGGACGGTGCAATAATATTCTAGAGTTTATAATAGTCGGTTATCCGTGAAGCTCTTTGAGACTCCTTGTGATTAAGGGTGTCCCAAATAAACATGACTTAACTTGACAATCTTGAAGGGACGAAAGCATGAACAACTTAGGTGCCGAGGTGCCTAGATTGTTTGGGTGTTTGGGCATTTGGGTTGGCCATGGTCCAAAAATGTTTGTGTGTGTTTTTTGCTATTTTTTCAATTTTTTATTTTCTTTGCTATTGTATGTGTTTGTCTTGAGGGCTATGACTAAGACAAATAACTTCTCCATCTGCCATCTGCCTCTTTTGTAGTATGAATTTTAGAAATTATTCCTCGTGGTAGGAGTAAGTGGCAATTTAAAATATATAAAATCTGTTCATTGTATCCAATCAATCCAAAGTGTGTGCGTTGACTAAATCTTTGATTTGAGTCACATATAAACAAACCGCGGAATCATTAAGTGAAGGGATCTTCAGGTATTGATTTTTTCTCGCCTGTTTCACTCATAAAATCAAACTATTATCAATTACCTTTGGCTGCCCACTGACTTCAAAACTCGCTCTCATTTAAAACAAGACCAAAATATGCAACAACGCCATTCTATATCTCAAAATCATCCAGCTCATCTCCTTTCAGCATCACCCAGAGGAGAGAAACGCCTAGAAGTGTTGAGACATCTAACTGCTGATAATGCTAATGTGGCCGAGGAGGTTGAAGCTGTCAGCCTAGCAGAATTTTCATTTGAGCATTAAAAAAAATAGATGAGACAGGGAGCATTTGCATGAAAATAATGCAAGGGAAATCAGATCGAGCAAAGCAATTCAAAAAATGTCATTGCTGCAATACAACTCGAGGGCTGTATCTTTAAGTCATTCAATGCCAGAACGTATAAATACGTTTTTATTGTTTTACTAAACGAACCCTGTTATTACGGGTTTCACAGTGCTTATCAGTATCAAGCCTTAGGGAATGATTTCAGAATGATAAATCACCATTAAATGGCTGGAGTGGTTTTGCCCAGCCTAACTTCCTAGTGTTGCTTCCTTTTTTCCAGCAAATGAGTTCGTGTAAGCGGTCCCATATATCGAGTAAGTGTAGTATTGCAGTGTGGTGAGAGCCGTGAGATATGGACAAATATTAATAGGCACTTAACTTCGCAAAAGAGCGTATTCCTATAAAAAAAAAAATGACGTCCTATCGTCATTGTCAGGTCAGAGAGGGATGACGATTAGTGCATGTCCGCAAGAATGCAATCGTCATGTGATCACATCACCGGAAACATTGGGCGTTAAAAAATTTTTGCAAAGTTTATGCATTGTCCATGCATTAGTTCAGCGGTCTTGCAATAAAAATTTGCCCTTGTGTTTATGGAAATCATTGTTTAAATCTTGGAGCTATCACAAATACAAACATGAAAGAACACAATTGTAATTTCTGCTTAAGATGCATCTTTTTATTAAAAGCTGTTTTCTTTGAAATTGATATTTTCAAGAAACTTGGAAACCACTGTTGAGTTAACAATGGTCTATGCTAGAAACATACTTTTTTTCTGATAAAAGATGAGGGTTGAAAGTTTCCTTGGATATGTACAATGCATATAAAGCTACAGAACTAAATTCTGTAGGCCTTCAAAAATGGCAAAAATAGGCTTCCCATTAAAGAGAAAACTTCTGGTATTGGATGAGTTAATAGGCCTGTTGCAAATAATTTTAAATGACACCTCCAGTGTCTATTATGTAGCGACCCCTAGAGTATTTTCAAGAAACTTAGCAATGTTAAACTGTTTTTACTAAACCATGGTAAAATCCAGAAGCTTTTTTTCTACTGAAAGATGAGAGTTCAAGCTTTATTTTGATATGTCCTATGCGTATTAGCTACAAATGTATTTTTTGGGTAGGCCTTCGAAAATCGGTCAAATGGAAACAATTGTCTCTTACCATTTGAGAGAAACGTCAAGCATTGAAATAGTTAATTCCAAATATGAACCTAACACAATAACTTCATCTATCTTTATTTATTTTTTGTCCTTTCACTTACTAATCTTGTCTTGGGTTGTGGTCTGCCCCAGGGTGAGCGTAACACTCGAAACTGCTGCCATTTTGTGTGGAAGGATCACAATTTATCAAACCGCCGTAGGCAAATTTCAACACGTGCGTCCCGGATGGCAGGAAAGACGGAAAGACAAAGCGCGTATCCTTGAAAGAAAGTTGGCAGAAGTACACAATGTATCACATTCATTTGGTTTATCTGCACGGTTGCTGTTGTGCAGAGTGCAAATGACAACTAGGAATCAATGAAAACTGACACGATTTCAGCTTTGTTTTGAGAATCATTTCGTGCATTTATTTTCCCATGCAAATATAATAAAGCCCAGCAGGGGCTTGTTGGAATATTAAATGTGTCACTGCATATATAAAGTCTTGATCGTATCAGTTCTTCATTCATAACCTTTTTATTATCTTCGTCACTCATTTACTTTACTTCATGATTATCCATGTACCGTAAATTTCGGACTATAAGCCGCTACTTTTTTTCCAAACTTTCAACCTTGCGGCTTATTCAGTGATGCGGCCAATTTATGCAATTTGTCTAACGGCCGCCTGCGGCGCTCGAGTACAAAAGGTAAGATTTAGACCGGTGGAATATATGCGCCGAAGAAGACTGCAACTTCTTGGCTTCTGCACAAATTAAATCAGCGTAAACATACCCTCATCATGCAAAATGCAAAAAGAAAGGCACCTGACGCAGCTTTCAAGCTAAAAGCAATCGAGCAGTCTGATAAAGAAGGAAACAGAGCTATGGAACGTAAACTTTACCAGACCCGCTTACTGTGTTGCGAGTGTGTTGCTAGCGTGTTTTGGAATAAGGGAGCATGGGACGACGTATGTATGACAAAGTTTCTTTCTGACCCTGAGGAAGACGACTTTGATGGCTTCAGTTCTATGGAGAAAGCTGAGGACAGTTTACTGTGATTTTTACAAGTACGGTATGTTTTTTTAACAGACCTGTTTACTGTGGTGCGAGCGTGTTGCTAGCGTGTTGCTACCATTAACTGCCCTGTCACAGGCACCGTTTGGGATGAAAGTTATATTATTATTATTAAAGCTTTGAAAACTCTCTCGGTGTACTGTCTTTCTTTGTAAATATGTGTAACCATGTATGATATGTATTTGCAACTGTAGTTATCGTGGACTATACCATATGAAGTCCCAGCAGGAAGACCTATTGTCTCAGATTGCAACAGTGAATCCTACAGGATCGCTGAATACATAGACCACTTCCTCACTCCACTATCCACAAAACATAATAGCTACATTAAAGACACATATGACTTTGTAAACAAAATAAAACAGATTAGAATAACGCAGGAAACAATCCTATTTACCATTGACATAGACAGCCTCTACACAAACATAAACACGGTCGCGGGGTTAACAGCAGTAAAGCGCTGGATGGAAAAATACCCGGACGGCAAACGCCCAGACACAGAATTAGTACAACTCCTAGAAATTAGCCTCACTAGAAACGACTTTGAATTCAACAAGGAATTCTACTTACAGATCAGTGGTACAGCCATGGGCAAAAAATTTGCACCTGCCTATGCTAACATCTACATGGCACATTGGGAGGAGACAGCTTTTGAAAAATGCGCCAAACTACCCACCAATTATTTTAGATACTTGGATGACATTTGGGGAACATGGACACATAGCATAGAGGAATTCAACCAATTCATACAAACCCTCAACACACACCATTGTACAATTACAGTCAAACATTCCACAAATGAACACCAGATAGATTTTCTAGACACAACCACTTACAAAGGACCCTCATTCACCCAAACACAAACTTTAGACACTAAAGCCTTCTTCAAAGACACAGACACACATGCGCTCTTACACAAAAACAGCCTACATCCAAAACACACCTACAGGGGCTCAATAAAATCACAGTTGCTCAGATTCCACAGAATCTGCTCACAGAATACGGACTTTGAAAAGGCTACCCAAACCCTTTTCAAGGCACTGAGACCAAGAGGATACTCTAGATCTTTCCTCAGGCAAGTCCGTAAAACATTTTTAACCACAGGGCAACTGGACACACAGAAAATCATCCCCCTAATAAGCACCTACTCAGCATTTAGCCAAACTGCTAATATAAAAATTAAACAAAATATAAACCAGACACTACAGAACACAGACATAATCCAAGATTACAAAATCATCTCAGCCTTTAAAAGAAACAAAAACCTCAAAGATTACTTAGTAAAAAGTTAATTACCAGAAATCAACATAACACGAACACGGGGCCCCACATTCTACAAACAAGCCACCACAGTTAGGAACACCGTCACCAACACAACCTACCTAATTAAACAAACACTCACACCTAATACGGCAAACTGTATATATGTCGCAAAGTGTAAACACTGTGACATTAAATATATAGGAGAGACAGGAAATTCAATCAGATGTAGATTAGCACAACACATTTATAACAGCAGGGAAACTAACACACACTTAGGAGCCCACTTCATACACCATGGGCTACAGGCACTAGAAATATGGGGCCTACAAACAAACAGCAATTGGACGCAAGAAGAAAGACGCAAGGCAGAAAAACACTGGATAATAAAACTCAACACTCTCTTTCCAGATGGACTAAACAAACGCAGGTAAAACAAGAAAAGCTCCAGTTTCCTGAATGGCCAGTGCAAAAACTTACTTTCCCAAGGGCCTCAGATTTAGGGGACCTTGGGAAAGAAAGATTGCTTCCTAACCTAACCCTAACCCTAACCCTAACCTTAGATGACATTTGGGGAACGTGGACACATAGCAAAGAAGAATTTCAAAAATTCATAGAAATGCTCAACACACACCATAGTACAATTACGGTCAAACACTCCACAAATGACCACCAGATAGATTTTCTAGACACAACTACTTATAAGGGACCCTCATTCACTCAAACACAAACTTTAGACACAAAGGTCTTCTTTAAAGACACAGACACACATGCACTCTTACACAAAAACAGCCTTCATCCAAAGCACACCCACAGAGGCTTAATAAAATCACAGTTGCTCAGATTCCACAGAATCTGCTCGCAACGTACGGACTTTGAAAAGGCCACCCAAACCCTTTTCAAGGCACTGCGACCAAGAGGATACTCTAGATCGTTCCTCAGGCAAGTCCGTAAAACATTTTTAGCCACAGGGCAACGGGACACACAGAAAATTATCCCCCTAATAAGTACCTACTCAGAATTTAGCCAAAATGCTAATAGAAAAATTAGACAAAATATAAACCAGACACTACAGAACACAGACATAATCCAAGATTACAAAATCATCTCAGCCTTTAAAAGAAACAAAAACCTAAAAGACTACTTAGTAAAAAGTAAATTACCAGAAATCAACATAACACAAACGCAGGGCCCCACATTCTACAAACAAGCCACCACAGTTAGGAACACCGTCACCAACACAAACTACCTAATTAAACAAACAATCACACCTACTACGGAAAACTGTATATATGTCATAAAGTGTAAACACTGTGACATTAAATATATAGGAGAGACAGGAAATTCTATCAGATGTAGATTAGCACAACACATTTACAACATTAGGAATATTAGACAAAATAATACACATCTTGTCGCCCACTTCATTCAACATGGACTACAGGCTTTAGAAATATGGGGCCTGCAAACAAATAGCAATTGGAATCAAAGGGAAAGACGCAGGGCAGAAAGACACTGGATAGAAAGACTTAACACTCTTTTCCCAGATGGACTAAACGAACGCAGGTGAGAAACGCTCCAGCTTCCTGGATGGCGAGTGCAGAAACTTAGTTTCCCAAGGACCTCCCAAAAATTTTTTGGGGGGGACCTTGAGAAAGTAAGATTGTTTCCTAACCTAACCCTAAGCCTAAACCCTAAACCCTAAACCCTAAACCTTACCCTAAACCTAAACCTAACCCTAACCCTATCCCTATCCCTAAACCCTAACCCTAAACCCTAAACCCTAAACCCTAAACCCTAAACGCTAAACCCTAAACCCTAATCCCTAACCATAAGCCTAACCCTGAACCCTAAACCCGAAAGCCTAAAGCCTAAAGCCTAAATCCTAACCCCTAAACCCTAACCCCTAAACCTAACCCTAAACCTAACCCTAAACCAAACCCTATCCCTAAACCCTAACCCCAACCCTAACCCTGAAACCCTAAACCCTAAAACTGAGCCTTTCCCTGACCCTAAACCCTAAATCCTAAACCCTAAACCCTAAACCCTAACGCCAACCCTAACCCTAACCCTAACCCTAACCCTAACCCTAACCCTAACCCTAACCCTAAACGCTAACTCTAACCATAACACTTTAAAGAGTTTGAGCAGATCATCATAATGTCCTTGGATCATAGTCTCAATATTGACATTACATTTGAAAAAAATGGATGGAAAGAACCCATAGGATAATGGAACGTCTGTAGAGCAGATAGGAGAAACTTACAGAAGGGTCATCAACACAATCCAGAGAACATTTGTCTGCTCTCTTCCCTGTCTGCAGGACATTGCAACCTCACACTCATATCAGAGCTGATAACATGTTGAGGACTCCTCTCATCAGTACCTCTCTGACCTGTTGCCTTTATCCATTACCAATTTCGAACACTTATAATTTTAGCGTTGCAAAATTAGGGGATTCGACAGCAGACAGGCCACACATTACTTCTACCGAGACCCACTTTGAAGCATTAATCAGGGAAAATGGGCAAATTATGATGAGGTTGAAGGCCGCCTCAACTCACTTCAACTGGAGCCATTGATAAGGGACGGTTTAATATTAAGTATTTGAAGCCTTTCCGCTGTTCTCAATTTTTTTTTTAAACAGTTGAAAAAAATCTTTGCAAGTGTGTTTTAGGACCTAAGACGTTCAGCAAGACAAAAAAATATTTATAGAACCGCCGCACTTTCTTCTTTCCTTCTTTTACAGTGCCTTGCAAAAGTATTTGCACCCCAAGAACTTTTTGACATATTGCTATATTTCAGGCTTCAAACGTATAGAGAGAAAACTCTAAATATTTTCCAAAAATCAACATGTGAGACAGAATAGGAAAAGGGACCATATTTATTCAACTTCTGCCCTTCATCTGTGTTTTGAGCCCAAAAAGTTCTATTTTGTTCTCATCTGACCAGAACACTTTGTTTCATGCTGTGTGTCTGTCTCATATGGTTTTACGGGCCTACATATCTTATTCTTTCAGAAAAGGTTTTCTTCCTGTCCACTCATCCATAAAAGGCAGATTTATGCAGAAAATGTGTAAGACTGTATTTGTCTAATGCATAGAATGTCCCATTTTAGCTGTGTTTGCCTACAGGTCATCCATTGTCATTGTGGGCCTCTTGGTTGCTTTCTCCTTGTTTGATTTGAAGTTTAAGAGGGATGGTCAGGTCTTGGTAGGTTTGCAGTAGTTTTAATGCTCTTTCCGTTTTTATTTTATTGCTCGCACAGTGGTCCTGGAAATGTGTAAATGTTGCGAGATCCTCTTGTATTTCATTCCCGCTATAAACTCTTCCACGATTTTATCCAGGACCAGCCTGTTGTGTTTGTTGTCTTCATAACGCTAGTGTCTCCTTTCACATAGCCCAACACAGAGCAGGTGCATTTAACTGAGACTTGGTGATACACAGGAATATGTCATTGTTATTCATTTAGAATAGAATAGAATAGAATAGAATAGAATAGAATAGAATAGAATATACCTTTATTGTCATTGTTACAAAATGGGTTAACATATTGTGACAACGAAATTGGGCATGACACTCCAGTTTTACACATTCACAGTGAGGTATGAGCCAAGAAGATAAAGGAACAGAGAAGATAAGGTTATAAAACAAGGGGATAAGGCTATAGTTATAATTTACATGGTATTTATACAAGAAATGTCGGCATGTGGGATGTTACATACAGTGTTATCGTGATACCGTTGGCATCGTAAGGGTTGTGCAATGTTGCATTTGGTGCAAAGTCATCATAGTGCAAAAAAATAGTCAGCATATGCATTGGTGCAAACATAGACATCATAGTGGATCCTTCAGAAGTCATCAGGAACATTTTGGAGTCAGTTGGCTGAGTAGAGATAACAGAGATTCGATATATTTGCAACAATATTCATTTTTTGTGTTGTTGTTGTAAATATAATATAGTCAAGTCATGTTTATTTGTATGGCCCTTAACCACAAAGAGTCTCAAAGGGCTGCATATATCAAATACTATTGCAAACTACAGACTATTATGACACCATCACCTGATCTAAAATCTACATGAGGGCAAATAATACACAGATACTGTCAACATAAAATATAGGAGATTCATATGCAATAGAGTTTAAGTGTGTTATAAGCTTAGATTTGAACATTTCCACTGAGGTTGCAAATCGAATCTCAGAGGTAAGAGCATTCCACAGCACTGGGGCCTGGATGGGCAACGCTCTCAAACCTGCAGATCTCTTCATGGCTCTTGGGATCACGAGTAGACCAGCGTTTTCAGAGCAAAAGCTCCGGACCGGAACATAGGGGGATATTAAATCTGAAAGATATGAGGGAGCAAGTCCATGCATTTTGTATAATACCAACAGAACCTTAAAATCACATCCTAAGCTAACAAGGAGCCAATGCAGGTTAGCTAAAATCGGGGTAATGTGATCAAACTTTCTTGTCTCAGTTAAAAGCTTCGCTGCAGCATTTTGTACCAGCTGAAGGCTCTTGATTTTGGACTTCGGGAGACCGGAGAGTAGTGCATTACAGTAATCGAGACGGGAAGTAACAAACGCGTGAATTATAATTTCCGCATATAACTGAGATAGCATCGGACAAATTTTAGCAATGTTGCGAAGATGGAAGAAATCTGTTCTAGTAATATAATGTTGAAATATTTTGGCTCCACTTCACAACTGTGTCTCACATTTTGTTGATTCTTTGAAAATATTTTCTATTTATTAGCTCTATATTTGTAGCCTGAAATTTGGCAATATAAGACAAGTTATTGGGGCGTCAATACTTTCACTAGGTATTGTACCCCATTGCCTAGGTTCCTATGTTTTTCTCTGTTCATATTTTACATTCATTAGCTCCCTCAAATGAGCATCTTCCGAATCCAACCTGGCGCTACTCCCTACGGTAGTAATCAACCGAAGGGGAATTTGGCTGATCCCATCTCTCCCTTTTACGGCAAATCTAAATAGATCACTATTATTCCCGTAGAATCAGCCGTGAAGAGTGAACGACAAGTTAGTTCCCGCTGCGACCTAATCTTGAGCATTAATCTTTCACAGTTCATAAAAAGTATCATCAATAACTCTGAGGATGATGAATGTGCTGTACTTGAGGCGTCTCTCCATAAACACAATGGAGGACAGATGTAGTGACCCTGTGAGGGTTTCTCTGAGGGGGTTTGTAGCTGGTGAATACATTACATCTGTGTTTTTTTAAATAGAACATGGTACACTAGTTTGTTGTTGAATGCTCTGCCTTCTGCGATTCGATCTGCAACCTCAGTAGAACTTTTTAAATCTAGGCTTAAAACACACTTATATTCCATAGCTTATGCATTACCTATAGTTTATGTTGATGATTTCTGTGTATTTTTGTTTGATGCCCTTGCAACATCTATTGCTGTCTGGCCATCCTGGAAGGGGGATTACCCCATTTGCGGTCTCTTCACAAGTTTTTCAATTTCCTCATGCTGAGGTTTTGAGTTTTCCCTTGCCCTCATGAAGGTTGTAGATTAGGGGTTGTTTAAATAATAGTCTGTAGTCGGAACAGCCCTTAGAGACGTTTTGTGATGAAGGGCTGTATACGGTTAAACATAGCTTGACTTAAGTTGTGAAAACGCATCTGTTGTGGTGCATTCAATTGCCGTATTCCATATAATTAGTGACAAGTTCATAGTTACAGATACGGCAACCCCACCTTGCAGTATTTTCACTTTACGGTGTGGAATAAGATGCTTTCATGGATTTTTCCCGACTTAACAACATCAACAACACTGTTAAATTCTGATGTGATTGGAGTAGTGGATCCCTTAAAAGTAAACACAAAAATAAGATTTCGAAAAATATTTATTTAAAGAGAAGTAACATATGTAGGCTTGAAGAGGGTTCGTAACCACCAGGCTGTACTTGCAGAAGACAAACCACAGGAAATGGTACCCCTACAGCCCTAGTGATTAAAGGAACTAATCGATAAACCAACCCACCAACCAACTAATTAACCAACCGACCAACCGACAACCCGACCAATCAAACCAATCCAAACCCACCAAATCCACCCAGACCAGTAAAACCCAGACCAAACAAACCCAGACCAGACTAACCCAGACCAGGCCAGATCAGACCAGACTAAACCGATCAAACACATTTTCAAACATCAAAGGAGTCAACCTTGTATCAAAGATAGGTTAGTTAGTAACACAAAATAGGTACTCACAAGTACAAAGAACAACGACAAAAACGTGAATTACAGGAGATAATAAAGATTAGTATGTTCGCATTGTGGCAGCACTGTGGTTAGCGCTTGTGCGGCACAGTTCATGTCTTGGGAACCTCCTGCATGGGTTCAAATCCAGCTCCAGACTTCCTGTGCGGAGTTTGTATGTTTTCCCCATGCTTGCGTTGGTTTCCTCCGGGCACTCCGGTTTCCTCCCACATTCCAAAAACATGCATTTCAGGTGAATTGGCCGGTCCAAATTGTCCCTAGGTGCGAATGAGCGAGTGAGTTGTCTGTCCTCGTGTGTCCTGTGATTGGCTGGCAACCAGTTCAGGGTGTCCCCTGCCTACTGCCCATAGACGGCTGGGATGAGCTCCAGAACCCCCGCGACCCTACTGAGGATAAGCGGTGCAGCTAATGAGATGAGATGAGATGTTCGCGTTGTGCAAGAGTAAATGATAATAATTCGCCAGCGCAACAAAGGTCTTGTATACTCCTTAGACCTCTTTGATACCTCACTGCTTTGATTTTTTTAAACTCTTAAAGACATTACCTCAAACAAAGACATGGCCAACAAATTTTTTCTCTTGCCCACAACATACATATAAAACAGCAAATTTGCGGCGTGCAACTGTAGAGTTACATCTTTAAGATGCCCGTCTGCCATTGGTCGACTTCACATGAAATGCTGGTCTGCTATTGGTTTGCATCAAGGCATCCTGAAAATGCCGATATACTATTGGCTAAACTTCCTCCGACAATGCCTTTCTCTTCATTGAGCTCAGAATCTGGTGAGCACTGTAAAGCCTTTGCAAGTGTACGATTCCATATTGTTTTTGTACTAAGTTCATTTGCTATGGGTCACAGGTTTGCAGTGATGCTCCTCCTCCTTGTCTCTGAACTCCTCCTGCATGGCAGTGTTTGTTTTCATACCTTTCTATTATCCCCTGCTTTTTTTCAATGACCAGAAAAAGTCTCTTTTCCTTCTTTTCTCCTTGTCCACATTTCTGCATGTCTTTCGTGGGGTCCATTGAAAATGATAGCTCTTCTTAGCGGTACGATACAGTAGACTATTAATACCAAAATCATCAGGGGACACGAAGAGCATGCCGCGAAGGGGACAAGAAGAGCATGCCGGGATTCTCGCATACGCATCGGATTGCCAGGTAGAACTCTAGGAATTCCGATTGGCGGCGCTTACGATACAGTGTTTTTGACTTTGTATCCTGAAACGCCTTCGTAACTAGTGGCAATATTTTCCCGTTCAGGTACTTTGTAACCTGAAACTTTTTTATCGTGAGACATTTGTAAGTAGAGGCACTACTGTACATAGGTTTGTATGTCATAGGTCAATTTCACTCTGCCATCCCCACCTCATAAGGGGTTCATGTCGTATCCTGGGGGTCTACTCTAGTCTTCGTTCAATATTTGAGGTCTTCTATTATGTGAGTTCGGATGGGAATTATTTTAAAGGGCAAAAGACCATGATGCCGAATCAGCTACAGCACAGGTGACAGCCATGCATTATTTAGAACATGACAAGAGACGAGCCGATGTAACATTAAGATGTTCGCACGCGAAAAGAGCTTGACTTTGAAAAGATGAACTCGAAAAAACGTAGGCAGGAAAATCCGGAAGCTTTTCTTAGAACTAGCTACTTTTAAAACTAGATCATGAGGCGACACTGAAGACATTAAAAGGCAGTTGTTGATCCGTTCATCGTTCACTGTATATTGCTGACTACAGACACTGCCCTACTTACGAACGAGACAATCATTCATGAGTTGAATTTGTTTGAAAGTGGCTTCAGTGCTATATTTTGTAGGTATGTTTAAGGTTTATATAAGTATGTTTAATGCTTGTATAAGTAATCTATATTGTTTTATAGTAAAAAATAAATATTTCATGAAATAATGTGCTCCATCAAGATGATTAATGTTAAGTTTAACCTAATTTGGAAGATGGGCTTTCACTGTTAGGTGACTTCCTCCTCCGTGGTAAAAAGTGGCCGAAAAATAGCAATCCAAACATTTTCTCAACCGCATCAATCTTTCTTATTCCACTTTCATTTCAAATGAAACGGCTCGTCTCTTATTTACACCTTGCACCAACCATATTGAATGGATTCACAAAATATTAAACAATACAAATGTCAAAGTTCTTAGCGTGCTGGAGATACAGTATAGAATGTTTACACACAAACTGGGAACAGGAAGCCAGATTTGTTCTTCGGGGTGGAAGCGGCGTGACCTCTGACAGCGCCACACGCCGATAGCGGCGGAAAGAAGCACTACAGTGATGTCCTGTACTCGGAAAAAGGTGCACACAATACAAAAACTGATTTACAGCAATGTCCGGATATTTTTCCACATCCCCCCAAAAATGTTCGTATCTACCGTTTTACGTAAGTCAAATGGTCATAAGTAGGGGAGTGTCTGTATAGGAGTAGATTTCTCCCAGAAGATCGCCATGTTCTGTATAGAAGGACGTGGTTTTAGACGTACAGTCAGAATACACTATGTTTTCCTGTACACGATAACGACGATTGTTTTCAGCATAGAAACCAGGAGAAAATTTGAGCTACTGAACAAAAACTTGCCCAAAAAATAGAGAAGAAACAAATTGTAAGTCAAAGTATAAGTTGTTATTTCGCAATGTTTAAATGCAGTACCTTTCAGGCTAATCTCAGCATTAGAAAAGCTATTTTTTGCCATAGAAGACCACACTAGTTTCTGAAAAAGAAGAAGAAGAAGATAGATTTCTGCGACAAGCTAAGCGGGTACACAGGCTCTGGCATTTTTATTAGTATTTCATAGATCTTATGAAAATCATCAAACTACCCACAGTGACATAAAATGTGCAGAATAATTAGCTTTTGTCTGAAGAGCGGGTTTGATGATTTTTTTGTCTTAACATATATAGTGTGGCTCTTAAAAACAAAGACAAAATCAGAATATGTTGCATAATTAGCTCTTTGAGTCAAAAAGGTTCCCAACCCCCTCCACTGGCCTATCAAACTCACGCCCACCCAATACACAAAGCCCTCCCTTACCTGCCCTCGTGCTAGCATTTCCTGTCTGCTATCTGCTGAACACAATGCACAATACGTTGATATCAATGACAATAAAGACAATTCCATGCAATTCAGACCCGCGAAGCAGTGAACCAGCAATAACCGAAGCGTGAAGTAATGCGGTGCCTCTGTATCATAGTCTAACTAGACCTTTGTTGCAGACAACATCACTTCTACTTTTTTTCTAACATGTCCTCTCTTCAGTTCTTCTCTCATGAAGACAAAAATGATACATTAGGCAGAAATCGAACAACTTACTTGGCAGGCGAAGAATATTGCATTTTTCTGCTTCTGCAATATCTTCCGTTCCTTTCGCCGTATCTCGGAATAAGATAAACGAACAATTTCCTTTGCGTAAAAAAAAAGCCATCAGAGTGTCAACTGAAGCCAGAAATACGAGCTTTATTTCTGTTACTCTGGGAACAGCTCGCGATGTGTCAAATATGGCGGAAACAGGGTCATCACACGGGCACGCAAACCGACTCGCTGAGGTTTATGGACGCTTGATAAAAGTAACATGAGGAATTGTGAGGTGTATTAGAAAATAAAAAGGCAGTGAGTTTTTTTATTTTTTTGCACAGATAGATAACCACCTGAGTGTCTTCTTTTTATATTATAATAAAAGCAGCTGAAAAGCTTTTGATGGAAAATGAAAGGAATATATATCTTTTACGGGAAAGTCAATGGCCTGGTCCGACCTCAATGGAGACTGCAAACTTTTTGTCTCCAAGTGCCGATTGAAAAAAGTACTTCAAAATATTCTAGTGTGTGGCCAATGGTAAACACCAAGGGTGTCAAAAATACAGCCGGAGGGCGGGGTTGGGCCCACAAGCGGTTTTAATTGAGACCACACGACAACGCTGAGAGAAGCACGAGAGAAAAACTCTCGGCACTTTACCATAGTCTGAACTAGTTCCATCTCAAACAACCCAAGATCCACGATCAAGCTGTGGAAATTGCACCAGAAAACAACAAATGACGCCTCGATTGCTGCTTTATTAGGCACGAAGTGATTTAAACGAGAGCTTCCTCTCGAGCTGGCGTGCCATCTGAACGGCCAAGCACCTGCTGTATCATACGCAGTTCGAGCAAGGACCCACGAAGGCACACATGGGTAATTGTTAAAATGTCAACGCCTTCTGCCACAAATCGCGTTTGGCAAAAAATTAAGCCTCGTAAAAAGACTCTTTTAATGACATTCAGCATCAGTAACAAGGAAAAACTTCTTATTCCACACTGTAGAGTGAAATTACTGCAAAATGAGGAAGCTGTATCTCAGGCGTCTACTGTAATCTTTGGTGTGATGTGACCTAAACTGGTAGATTAAAGTAGCGGGTGAATGCAGACGGGGGGAAGATACACTATCAAGCTGTGGAAATTGCACCAGAAAAGAACAAACGACACCTCGAATGCTGCTTTATTAGGCACGTAGCGATTTAAACGAGAGCTTCCTCTTGAGCTGGCGTGCCGACTGAACGATCCGAGAAGCCGAACACATGCCGTATTATGCGCAACTCAAGCAGGGACGCTCAATGGCACACATGGGTAATTGTTGAAATGTCAACGCCTCCTGCCACAAATCGCGTTTGTCAACAAATGAGCCACGGAAAAAAGGAAGCTCATTACCACATTCAGCATCTGGGCTAGTGAAATCTTTAGTTATTTCACATGCATACCTCATTCTTTATTTATTTGTGCCTATTTGTTTGTTATTTTTTCTTATGAGCTCAGTCATTTCACATTATTCCAGGCTCAGCTCGACTAATTTATTTGTCATTGCTCTCATGAGCATCAATGCAAGTTACGCTAAGGGCCATCACAGCACACCTTCGAAAATTTGGTGAGTTGGAATAGAATAGAACGAAATTGTCTTTAGAAATAGAATAGAGTGGAATTGTCTTTATTGTCATTGATAACAGCAAAGTCTGATATATGGGCAGATAGGCCTAATGTTAAAATATCACAGTGTTCTGCCATATTTTCTAACTTGCACGAGACTGATTTGACTATAACTGTAATATAATATTGTCATTATTCGCGTGTATTTTGTATAATATATATTCAATAACACATATTCAATAATAAATGGTTGTTAGTGTTGATAGATTCAGTACTAATGAAGTATCTAAGGTGTGTGCAAGCCAATAAAAGTCAATGCTTCTTAAGTTTACTTTATGTGTGAACTAAGCTACTGTAAATGTGAACTGGTCATGTGAGCAATTATTTTCATCCATTTTACTTGCTTTCATGAAGAAAAGTATTTTACTCAATACTGAA
The DNA here is from genome assembly GCF_059441175.1 of Urocampus carinirostris. Lineage (NCBI taxonomy): Eukaryota > Metazoa > Chordata > Actinopteri > Syngnathiformes > Syngnathidae > Urocampus > Urocampus carinirostris. Next base: position 26,784,393 of record NC_142353.1, on the reverse strand, counting down.
AAAGAGGCAAAACAGCCCTCCTTGCAACTGGGCAAGATTAATCATATGCGTTATTGAATACAGTATATATCATATAAAATACTCATGAATAATGAAAAGTTATATTACTGTTATAGTCAAATCAGCCTCCGGTAGTGGGGAAATATGGCAGAACAACGATTCACAATTCACGGATCCCATTAACTGTATGGGTCGTTCAGGGCACCAATGAGGACGCTACTCTGGACAGCTTTCTCTACTGTGACGGTCCATGGCCTGGTCTTGGGTCGTGGTAAAGTTGGCACCAATCCATTACTTAATGTTTTTGGTTTGGTTCTCTGTTGGTCTTCCTATCTTCCTGCCCCTTCAGACTATGCCCTGGAGAATCATCTTGGTCAGTCCTGATGATCTTGTGACGTGACCATACCACTGAAGTTTCCGTCTGAGCACACGCGACAACAGTTCTTCGTAGGGTCCAATGTGTCCTCTGATGGTGTTGGCACATGGGCTAACTAGCTGATGCCTAGAACTTTCCTGTAGCATTGCATCTCCATGATCTTGATATTCTTTTCCAATTTTGCTCTCAGACTCCATATCTTGCAAGTGTAGAGGAAGATGGAAGTAACCAACGCTTGCAGGAGTGTGATCTTTGATTGCACTGCTATGTTCTTGTCCTTCCAGATGGATGTACGACTGGCATGTGTGGCTTTGGTTTGAGCTATCCTGGCCCTGATTTCTGGTTCTGACCCCTCTTCTGATATGACAGCTCCAAGATATTCAAATTTGGTGACAAGTTCTAGCTCTCTGCTGTTGGTGGTGAGGTTTGTGGTGATACTTTGGGGATTGTTGGCCATTACTTTTGTTTTATTCTGTGCTGATTTCCATCCCACACCTGGTTTATGCTCTGTCCAGGCAATTGGCCAAATCTCTAAGTTCCTGTTTGTCTCCTGCCAATCCATCAATATCATCAGCAAAACGGGAGGTAAGTGATGTTGTTTCTCCCGATACTGACTGTACCTTCATATTGAAATATACAGAAAGATACAGAAAGTACTGAACAGTACCAAAGACTATGAAAAAGTACGGGAATGTATGGAACAAGTCCAAAAAGTAGTGAATATTAGAATTAGAATAGAATAGAGCCGTCTTTATTGTCATTAGAAACAACGTAAATGTAAACATTGTCTATGAGATACTGTAAGACATGGCACCGCAAGATGAACATGTAACAAAAAACTTGTAAGAGGAAAAAAAAAATGTTAGGACAGATAGGCTGTGGGCAGAGGCAGCCCATGATTTTCTAGGATGTGTTGATTAGTCTCTGTGTGTTGTTACTTTTGTGCAGAAGTCCCTTTATCATTCGGAGAATTTCCATCAATTGAATTCAAATATATGGTTAATTATGAGACACTAGTTTAGTTGTACTCGGGAACCATTATGACTCAGAGACAAAATATTGAGCCACACTATATATTCTAAGAAGAAAATAAAATATTCCATTTTACATGATTTATAGACAAAGGCTAATTCTTCAGTGCATTGTATTTCACTGTGTGATGTTTGACAATTTTATAAAAAAAAATAGGAATATATAATAATGCCGGAGCCTGTGTCCAATACCATCAAATATCCCACTTTAAATTGATCTCCACTCCAGCAGTGATTTTGACCATCATTTTTCATGTAAAAAATGCTTTTAAAGCAAGTTGTGAGCAGATTTCTTTCAATAAAATGGCACAAAATACAGCAAACTAGAAGGACACGGTTGAAATTACCTTAAGTTACATTACGCGGCCACAGTTGTAACCTCGGGGGTCAGTATCTGTCCTCCATTTTGTATTATAGTATTTTGTATTATATGCAAATTTTTGACGTCTTTGACATCTACAAACTTTTATCTTAACAGTCATTTTTACTTCACTTGCACAAACCACGCTAGAAAATAAGGCAGATGTCACACTTGCATGTTTGTTTTGATTCATCTCATTGACTAAAATACGTAGGAAACAATGTCATAGCATTTATTTGGCCAGCCTTAAAGGTAGAAAAGCGGAAAAGCCACTTGAGGTAGAAACTCCTTGAGGCCTAAATTGCATTTAACAAGTGAATGTTATCCCCGAGCCAGATGTTCTCATGAAAAGAGCCACAACTGCCTCTTGAACCATACGTTGCCGACCCCTGCTTTATACTGTCTTACTGTTGTACCGATGTTCTTTTATCATTTGGGGACTTTCCATCAATTGAATTCAAATGTATTGTCAATCTTAAGACCGTAAGACGTTAAAATGATTTTTTAAATGGATTTGAACAAATCAATATTTTTTGTAGTTCTCTCTTGCCTTCCTGACATGCCTCAAAGCAATGAAGCAGCGGGACACCTCAGGTCATGTGAAACAAGCCGGTTGCTTATTCTCCTCCCAAAATAGCCCAATCAACCTTCACGCTTCAAGCTGGCGCAACAGCCCCTCCCCATGATATGATGTCTTCTCCGATGATGTCATCTTCCCCGCATTGAAAAGCATTTTCTTTTCTTCCTTAGCGCAGATACGGCCCTCCGTGGACAAACGCGTGCAGGGACTTGAATCGTTTTATTGAATTGATTCTTTTAATTAGAGGTTGGACAAAGCGCCTGAATGTCAATTTCTTAATCTCGGCCACACAAATTGGACACTTTTCTGCTTGCAGCTGTTTAGTACCGTATTTCCTGCACTATACGGTGCAATGGATTATTAGGTGCACTCCCCAAAAATAGTATTTGTGATATATATTTCTACATAAGGCGCGTGAAATTGGGACTACAGTAAGAGCTATCGTGTTTGTGTAAGACCGTTAGGCTCTTTATACACTTACAATGTACAGGGTTCTTTAAAACATTCAATATCCTTTGAATATTCATACTTAATTATTGTAACTAATTATTGTATTGTTTTAATATGCATCAACTGATGCAGCCCTGGACACATTACCAGTGATGTTACCTGGGGTCACAGAGTCTTTCGGGTCTTTCAAACCCCAACTTGTGTCCAGGTAGTACTTCAACACCCATGGTTTACTTCTCCTCAACCATAGTCACCTTCAGGTCACGTCTGCTGCCTCTGAGACCTCCTTAATGGCTCTTCCCTTCTTGGTTCATATGATGCCCAAGATGCTGTAAACCCTGCAGAGAAACTGGCCAGAGAAACCCCTGCATCCCACAATGATAGGCTCACATGGAGCTTTCCACCCATTGCTCTGGCATTTCTCTGCTAGCTCAGATTATTTTGTTCTCTTTTTCTCTTTGGCCTCCTCAGTATGTTCCACCCATGGTACAGTGACTTCCAGGAAAATAATCTACTCGGAGGCCTCAGAGATAAGCAGCATGTCAGGCCAAAGTGTTGTGGTGGCAATTAATTAATTTCAGTTGCTTCCCTGGGTCAAATTTCATCCCCCAGTTTTGTGCTGTTGCTACCAAGCTTGCTGCGGTGGGGTACGTCTGGGAGCTAATGGCGGCTTCTCCCCGGCCCAGATGAAAGCGAGTGAGTTCTTCATTGGGTGGAGACTCTTGCATTGGCCCATCCCAGAGCTGAGGGTGTTGATATGACTTGGTCATAGTGCCAACGTAAGCGCCCCTTGCCCAGGGCCTCCGCACAGCAGCTGAGGATATGCTCCAGGGTCACCCTCTGCTAGCAGAGGTTGCAGACTTGTGTTTCGAAAACCACCTGGTAAACAGGTTGGATGGGCTCCGTAGTACATCGTAAACAGCTTGGATCAGGAATCTAGTTCAATGGAGCTGAGCATTCTTTTACTCTGCCCAGGAGACTTAACGGTCCACTGCATGCTCCCATCTTGTCTAGGCTCCCTGCTGCCACATGCCAGGGATAATGAGATAAGGTCCTATGCCTTTTCATACAAGCTCTAATCACTGCAACCCAGGTTCAATTCCCATTGTATAAAATACTTTGTGATGTTGTTCAGCAACACTAATCGATCAATATTTGCATTAATATAAATCGTTAGTGTATAACGAGCCCAATGGTATCTAACAATAAACACGGTAGCTCTTACTTTTCAATTTCATGCATCAAAAAACACAGTCGTGCTAACTTTAGTCTCAAGTGATGGCGCTCGTACCGCCACGACCTGGGTTGAAAACCCCTTTGCATACAATGTTTTGAGATTTTGATCAACAAGGTTAACGATTGATCAATCATTGCACAAATACTACCTTAAAACATTGTGTAGTAATGCACACTGTATGCTTTTCCAATCTTATCCATCATATTATGCGGTTTTTAAGGCGCACAGGGTTAAACGGCAGACTTTAAAATTTCTCGTCAGTTTGGGGTTTTTAAGGGTGCGCCTTATAGTCCAGAAAATATGGTAAACGCTCTTTCCTGTACCAGCATGACAAGCAGGCTCCCTGGAGGGACACCTGGACTATATCCTTGCTCCGCTTTTCGGTTGAATGTCTGACAAACACCAGATCAAGTGGGTATTAATTATTCTCTCAATCATCGGCGCTGAAAGTCAACGTCGATAACGTCCACCTGCCCGTCCGAGGGCAGCTTTGACCTTTATTTGAATGGAACAAGGCCACCGCACCCGATCGGATTCTCAGGCACTGACCTGGCTGTCTTTGCTACTGGTCTTGCTGCAGGACGTTCAATAATGCAGCATGACGAGCTGCTGGACTTGCTTTGAGAGCGTTTGTCGATAGCCACTACGTTCTTTCTCGACAAACGGGGAGGGGAATGAAAGGGTAATGTATTATAACCCGACGACAATCTACTGTGAAAAGGTGACTATGTTTACTATCGTTTTACAACTTCCGATTTCGAATGTTCCTGCCCGCAGAAGATTTATTTCCTTATTTTTAATAATAATCCTGATTGTCGTACACAACGTAATTTCGGCAAACTGTTTAACGTACGTATGTTATGGCAAAGTTTCAGATAACTGCTAGGTCTTTGGAGGACTTCCGAAGTAGAGGTCAGATCCAGCTTATCTTATAAGATAATTCAAGTATTTACTTATTTTTATGACCATAATGATTTTTCCTGCAATCAAAACACCATCTGTAAATTTATGATACTTCAAGTAGGATCTGTGTGGTATAAATAGATGACATGCTGGGTAGAACAGTCTTTCTTAAATGGCAGTGGGCCACGGAATTGTTTTCAGTGGGTCGTTGGCTTTTGCCTTTGCAAAAGAATGCTGAGAAGATGAAAAAACAAAAGATCAGTAAGACCTCTAACAGTAGATGGCGATAATGCCCTGCTTGATCTCTACTACCTGTTCAGTCGATTGTCATGTTTTAGAGGGACCACATCTGATTTTATTGTGTTTTTGTTAGTTATATTTCCCTTTTCTCCCAATAATAATGGGTCCCAAGAATGTTAGTAATAAGGGGAGTGGAAAACAGTTAGAACAATGATATACGAGTGTACGAGTGCTGTTGACTCGCTGCTTTTAGGTACAGTGTATGGTTTAAAAAATCTATCAATTTTAGCATTTTAACAGTATATTCATATTTGTTAACTACATAAGATAAATAATTGTCAATTTTTATGCACCGTGAATTCCGGACTATAAGCCGCTACTTTTTCCCCTAACTTACAACCCTGCGGCTTGTTCAGTGATGCGGCCAATTTATGTAATTTTTTCTAACGGCCGCTAGCGGCGCTCGAGTGTTGCTACCATTAACTGCCCTGTCAAAGCTATATTATTATTATTAAAGCTTTGAAAACTCTCTCGGTGTACCGTCTTTCTTTATAAATATGTGTAACCCATGTGTAATATGTATTTGCAACTGTATATTTTTGTAATGTATTTATTTGTATTTATTTTAGACACGTATTCTGATGTTTCGCACGGATGAACGAAAAGTGAGGGGCGGAACAAACACGGGGTGCCGAGATTAAATGGGGAGCGCTAAAGGTGAGGGACGGACAAGAAAAGAAAAGGGGGTAAAAAGTTGGTTAAAGAAAAAGGAGTTGCGTGAGTAAATATGTTCATCTGGTATATTTTTCCCACCCTTACCTTTGGAAATATACACTTTTTTCCTTGGATTACTTTCAATGGGACCTGGACTCTGCAGGTGTGCATCAAACCTTAAGTACGGGTATCATTTTCCGTTCATTTCGCCGGCTGTGATTTTAGGACTGTGGACGTCAATGAAGGACATTTAGTTTTAATAAGAGCTTGCTCTGTCCACTCCACGCATTGGCCCGGTATTGCAGTACCTCCGGGAACGGTGCATTCGCAATGATCGCAGCAAGGCTTTAGGGCTAGGACCTTAGCTTGGCGTTGGCTGAGAGTAAGTGTCCCGGCTCCTAGGCTTTGTAGCGTATTATGAACTGACCGATAACGGATAATGGATAATGAATAACGAAGACAGAACAATAACCCTTAAAAACCCCCACATTTAGTTTTAATCGTGGGACTTGAAGTCGGGTTTGGGTTAATTTTATGTTTGTGTTACATGTTTAAATGTGGGCGCATGCGGCTTGTATTTAGGTGCGGCTTGTGTATGTACAAAATCGGTTTTCCTCTTAAAATGTGGTGGGTGCGGCTTATATATATGTTTTTTATATGTATCTTTTCGAGGTCACGGGTTGTCATTAGGGTGGAATGGTGGGTCCTGAAGTCAGACCAGTTGAGAAAAGTAGTGTAAAATTTATAAAATAATACAACTGTATTCCCACTTCAGGAGAGGGTTGAGTTTTCTTTGCATCCTGACTACACTCAGCCCTCAAACTGGGGAGGGACATAAAACTTGGATCCAACAGCTCTATCTAGTGGTTCAAGTCTCAAATTGCACTTGAGGACTTGGTTTTTTTTTTTCACAAGTGACGACTTTCCACTTTTATAGAAACAACACAAAGGATTGAATTAAATTATAATGGCACTCCAATGACAACATTTAGCAAAACAATCACACAATTTGCCCACTTTAGGTACACATTTTACCAGAAAAATGAAATGTAATAAATCAAAAGAAGACAAGTTTACTTTAAATTAGCAACATTTTCTACCGTTAAAGCAGTGGCTGAAACTCATGAGAAAAAGTTACCGGACAAAAAAAAAAAAAAAAAAAAAAAAAAAAGTTTTTTTTTTTTTTGCTTTTTTTTTTAAAGTTGTGCCCCCCACCCACCGGGCAGAGACATTTTTTAACTTTTACGCTCGACGTAAAAGATGCAGGCCCCCGGGCGTTCGGGCGGGCTCCATCAGTTCAGCTAATTCCACATTCAAAGTGACGATAAAATAGCCCAAAGGAAAACATATACCGTAATTTCCGCACTATAAGGCGCACCTAAAAGGGGGGTAATCAGTTGGACTGAATCATCTGACTATTTTGTCGATGTTCCCATTGTAGCGCCTTATAATCCGGTGCGCCTTATCTATGGAAGATATAGGACCAAAAACTATTTTTTGGGGGTGCGCCCTATAACCCGGTGCGCCCTATAGTGCGGAAAAAACGGTATATAAAATATCCGTTACAATAAAAAAATCAATATTTCAAATGAGAATGTGGGTATTGATCTGACTTCTTCTCACATGTTAAGAGAGCTAATTCCCTGTAGTTGGAATGAAAATTTCAAGACAGAAGAACACAAAAAACCAGACGATGGGCATCGATACCATTAACTCTCATCTCTCGTCTCTCATCAGCCGTACCGCCTACCCTCATTAGGGTCGCGGGGGGGCTGGAGCCCATCCCAGCCATCTCAAAACCCGGTGCGCCCTATAGTGCGGAAAATACGGTACTTGAGCTAATTGCCCTGTTATCTGGCTGAAAATTTTAAGACATAAACTCATAAGAGCCTGACAATGAGCAGCGATACCATTTCCTCTCATTTGACCTTAAAAAAACTACATATGAAGTCAGATCCTCAACAATACGAGTAATCCAAAAGCAAATGGAGAATGTGGGCATTGAATCCCACTACCACTCACATACTAAGGGAGTGTTCCATCAGTTCAGCTAATTCCACAGTCAAAGTGACAATATAATGGCCAAAGGACAACATCTAAAATATGTGAGGCAATAAGAAATCAATATTTTAAATGAGAATGTCAGCATTGATTCACACTACTTCTCATAAGTCAAGCAAACTAATTCCCTGTAGTTGAAATGAAAATTTGAAGACAGAAACTCATAAGAGCCAGACAATGGGCATCGATACCATTACCTGTCATTTGACCAGAAAATGAGAATGTGGGCATTGAATCCTACAACTTCTCATATGTTAAGCAAGCTAATTCCCTGTAGTTGGAATGAAAAGTGGGCATCGATACCATTACCTTTCACTTGACGAGAAAATAAACTACATATGCAGTAAGATCCTCAACAATACGAGTTATCCAACAGCAAATGGAGGATGTGGGCATTGAATTCCACTACCACTCATATACGAAGGGAATTCTCCACCAGTTCAGCTAATTCCACAGTCAAAGTAAAATAGCCAAAGGAAAACATTTTTATAAAATATACCAGACAATAAAAAATCAATATTTCAATTGAGAATGTCGGCATTGAATCACACTACTTCTCATATGTTAAACTAACAAAATTTTAAGACAGAGAAACACATAAGAGCCAGACAATGGGCATCGATACCATTACCTCTCATTTTGAACAGAAAAAAAACTCGATCCCACTACATCTTACAGGCTAAGCAAGCGCTCTACCACTTGAGCTAATTACCCTGTTTATGCATTGAAATTTTTACGACAAAAAATCATAAGAGGCTGACAATGGGCATCAATACCATTACCTCTCATTTGACCCAAAAAAAACTACATATGGCGTAACATTCTCAACAAAACAAGTGATCCAAAAGCATCTGGAGAATGTGGGCATTGATCCCACTACCTCTTACATGCTAAGCAAGCGCTCTGCCACTTGAGCTAATTCCCCTGTTATTAAATTAAAATGGTAAAAAAAAAAAATTATAAGAGGCTGACAATGAGCATCAATACCATTACCTATCATTTGACCAAAAAAAAACTACATATGGCGTAACATTCTCAACAAAAAAAGTGATCCAAAAGCATCTGGAGTATGTGGACATCGATCCCACTACCTCTTACATGCTAAGCAAGCGCTCTACCACATGAGCTAATTCCACTGTTAAAGAATTTGAAATTTTGTCGACAAAAAATCATAAGAGGCTGACAATGGGCATCAATACCATTACCTCTCATTTGACCAAAAAAAAACTACATATGGCGTAACATTCTCAACAAAAAAAGTTATCTAAAATCATCTGGAGAATGTGGGCATTGATCCCACTACCTCTTACATGCTAAGCAAGCGCTCTGCCACTTGAGCTAATTCCCCTGTTATTAAAATTAAAATGGTAAAAGAAAAAAAAATCATAAGAGGCTGACAATGAGCATCAATACCATTACCTCTCATTTGACCAAAAAAAAACTACATATGGCGTAACATTCTCAACAAAAAAAGTGATCCAAAAGCATCTGGAGAATGTGGACATCGATCCCACTACCTCTTACATGCTAAGCAAGCGCTCTACCACTTGAGCTAATTCCACTGTTAAAGCATTGAAATTTTTACGATAAAAAATCATAAGAGGCTGACAATGGGCATCAATACCATTACCTCTCATTTGACCAAAAAAAAACTACATATGGCGTAACATTCTCAACAAAAAAAGTTATCTAAAATCATCTGGAGAATGTGGGCATTGATACCACTAACTCTTACATGCTAAGCAAGCGCTCTACCACTTGAGCTAATTCCCCTGTTATTAAAATTAAAATGGTAAAAGAAAAAAAAATCATAAGAGGCTGACAATGAGCATCAATACCATTACCTCTCATTTGACCAAAAAAAACTACATATGGAGTAACATTCTCAACAATAAAAGTTATCTCAAAGCATCTGGAGAATGTGGGCATTGATCCCACTAACTCTTACATGCTAAGCGCTAGCGCTGTACCACTTGAGCTAATTCCCCTGTTTATGCATTGAAATTTTTACGACAAAAAATCATAAGAGGCTGACAATGGGCATCAATACCATTACCTCTCATTTGACCCAAAAAAACTACATATGGCGTAACATTCTCAACAAAACAAGTGATCCAAAAGCATCTGGAGAATGTGGGCATCGATCCAACTACCTCTTTCATGCTAAGCAAGCGCTCTACCAATTGAGCTAATTCCCCTGTTAAAGCATTGAAATTTTTACGACAAAAAATCATAAGAGGCTGACAATGAGCATCAATACCATTACCTCTCATTTGACCAAAAAAAACTACATATGGAGTAACATTCTCAACAATAAAAGTTATCTCAAAGCATCTGGAGAATGTGGGCATTTATCCCACTACCTCTTACATGCTAAGCAAACGCTCTGCCACTTGAGGTAATTCCCCTGTTATTAAAATTAAAATGGTAAAAGAAAAAAAAAATCATAAGAGGCTGACAATGAGCATCAATACCATTACCTCTCATTTGACCAAAAAAAACTACATATGGAGTAACATTCTCAACAATAAAAGTTATCCAAAAGCATCTGGAGAATGTGGGCATTGATCCCACTACCTCTTACATGTTAAGCAAGCGCTCTACCACTTGAGCTAATTCCCATGTTGTTAAAATTAAAATGGTTAGAAAAAAAAATCATAAGAGACTGAAAATGAGCATCAATACCATTATCTCTCATTTGACCCCAAAAAAAATTACATATGGAGTAACATCCTCAACAAAACAAGTGATCCAAAAGCATCTGGAGAATGTGGGCATCGATCCCACTACCTCTTACATGCTAAGCAAGCGCTCTGCTACTTGAGCTAATTCCCCTGCTATTAAAAGTAAAATGGTAAGAGAAAAAAAATCATAAGGTACTGAAAATGAGCATCAATACCATTACCTCTCATTTGACCTAAAAAAAAACTACATATGGCGTAACATTCTCAACAATAAAAATTATCTAAATGCATCTGGAGAATGTGGGCATTGATCCCACTACCTCTTACATGCTAAGCAAGCGATCCACCACTTGAGCTAATTGCCCTGTTTATGCATTGAAATTTTGTCGACAAAAAATCATAAGAGGCTGACAATGGGCATCAACACCATTATCTCTCATTTGACCAAAAAAAAATACATATGGAGTAACATCCTCAACAAAACAAGTGACCTAAAAGCATCTGGAGAATGTGGGCATCGATCCCACTACCTCTTACATGCTAAGCAAGCGCTCTACTACTTGAGCTAATTCCCCTGTTTATGCATCGAAATTTTTACGACAAAAAATCATAAGAGGATGACTATGGGCATCAATACCATTACCTCTCATTTGACCCAAAAAAACTACATATGGCATAACATTATCAACAAAACAAGTGATCCAAAAGCATCTGGAGAATGTGGGCATCAATCCCACTACCTCTTACATGCTAAGCAAGCGCTCTACCACTTGAGCTAATTCCCCTGTTTATGCATTGAAATTTTGTCGACAAAAAATCATAAGAGGCTGACAATGGGCATCAATACCATTACCTCTCATTTGACCAAAAAAAACTACATATGGAGTAACATTCTCAACAATAAAAGTTATCCAAAAGCATCTGGAGAATGTGGGCATTGATCCCACTACCTCTTACATGCTAAGCAAGCGCTCTACCACTTGAGCTAATTCCCCTGTTATTAAAATTAAAATGGTTAGAAAAAAAAATCATAAGAGACTGACAATGAGCATCAATACCATTACCTCTCATTTGACCCAAAAAAAATTTACATATGGAGTAACATCCTCAACAAAACAAGTGATCCAAAAGCATCTGGAGAATGTGGGCATCGATCCCACTACTTCTTACATGCTAAGCAAGCGCTCTGCCATTTGAGCTAATTCCCCTGCTATTAAAAGTAAAATGGTAAGAGAAAAAAAATCATAAGAGACTGAAAATGAGCATCAATACCATTACCTCTCATTTGACCTAAAAAAAAACTACATATGGCGTAACATTCTCAACAAAACAAGTGATCTAAAAGCATCTGGAGAATGTGGGCATTGATCCCACTACCTCTTACATGCTAAGCAAGCGCTCTACCACTAGAGCTAATTCCCATGTTGTTAAAATTCAAATGGTTAGAAAAAAAAATCATAAGAGACTGAAAATGAGCATCAATACCATTATCTCTCATTTGACCCAAAAAAAATTACATATGGAGTAACATCCTCAACAAAACAAGTGATCCAAAAGCATCTGGAGAATGTGGGCATCGATCCCACTACCTCTTACATGCTAAGCAAGCACTCTACCACTTGAGCTAATTCCCCTGTTGTTAAAATTAAAACGGTTAGAAAAAAAATCATAAGAGACTGACAATGAGCATCAGTACCATTACCTCTCATTTGACCCAAAAAAAAATTACATATGGAGTAACATCCTCAACAAAACAAGTGATCCAAAAGCATCTGGAGAATGTGGGCATCGATCCCACTACCCCTTACATGCTAAGCAAGCGCTCTGCCATTTGAGCTAATTCCCCTGCTATTAAAAGTAAAATGGTAAGAGAAAAAAAATCATAAGAGACTGAAAATGAGCATCAATACCATTACCTCTCATTTGACCTAAAAAAAAACTACATATGGCGTAACATTCTCAACAAAACAAGTGATCTAAAAGCATCTGGAGAATGTGGGCATCGATCCCACTACCTCTTACATGCTAAGCAAGCGCTCTACCATTTGAGCTAATTCCCCTGTTTAAGTACTAAAATTTTTACGACAAAAAATCATAAGAGGTTGACAATGGGCATCAATACCATTACCTCTCATTTGACCCCAAAATAAAACTACATATGGAGTAACATTCTCCACAATACAAATTATCTAAAAACATATGAAGAATGTGGGCATTGATCACACTACCTCTTACATGCTAAGCTAGCTCTCTACCACTTGAGCTAATTCCCCTGTTATTAAAACTGAAATGTTAAGAGAAGATAAATCATAAGAGACTGACAATGAGCATCAATACCCTCACTACCCATTTGACCCCCCCAAAAAAATAGATATGGAGTAACATCCTCAACAAAACAAGTGATCCAAAAGCATCTGGAGAATGTGGGCATCGATCCCACTACCTCTTACATGCTAAGCAAGCGCTCCACCACTTGAGCTAATTCCCCTGTTTATGCATTGAAATTTTTACGACAAAAAATCATGAGAGGCTGACAATGGGCATCAACACCATTACCTCTCATTTGACCCAAAAAAAACTACATATGGCATAACATTATCAACAAAACAAGTGATCCAAACGCATCTGGAGAATGTGGGCATCGATCCCACTACCTCTTACATGCTAAGCAAGCGCTCTACCACTTGAGCTAATTCCCCTGTTTATACACTGAAATTTTTACAATAAAAAAATCATAAGAGGCTGACAATGGGCATCAATACCATTACCTCTCATTTGACCAAAAAAAAACTACATATGGCGTAACATTCTCAACAAAAAAAGTTATCTAAAATCATCTGGAGAATGTGGGCATTGATCCCACTACCTCTTACATGCTAAGCAAGCGCTCTGCCACTTGAGCTAATTCCCCTGTTATTAAAATTAAAATGGTAAAAGAAAAAAAAATCATAAGAGGCTGACAATGAGCATCAATACCATTACCTCTCATTTGACCAAAAAAAAACTACATATGGCGTAACATTCTCAACAAAACAAGTGATCCAAAAGCATCTGGAGAATGTGGGCATTGATCCCACTACCTCTTACATGCTAAGCAAGCGCTCTACCATTTGAGCTAATTCCCCTGCTATTAAAAGTAAAATGGTAAGAGAAAAGAAATCATAAGAGACTGAAAATGAGCATCAATACCATTACCTCTCATTTGACCAAAAAAAAACTACATATGGCGTAACATTCTCAACAAAACAAGTGATCCAAAAGCATCTGGAGAATGTGGACATCGATCCCACTACCTCTTACATGCTAAGCAAGCGCTTTACCACTTGAGCTAATTCCACTGTTAAAGCATTGAAATTTTTACGACAAAAAATCATAAGAGGCTGACAATGGGCATCAATACCATTACCTCTCATTTGACCAAAAAAAACTACATATGGAGTAACATTCTCAACAATAAAATTTATCCAAAAGCATCTGCAGAATGTGGGCATTGATCCCACTACCTCTTACATGCTAAGCAAGCGCTCTACCACTTGAGCTAATTCCCCTATTGTTAAAATTAAAATGGTTAGAAAAAAAATCATAAGAGACTGACAATGAGCATCAATACCATTATCTCTCATTTGACCCAAAAAAAATTACATATGGAGTAACATCCTCAACAAAACAAGTGATCCAAAAGCATCTGGAGAATGTGGGCATCGATCCCACTACCTCTTACATGCTAAGCAAGCGCTCTGCTACTTGAGCTAATTCCCCTGCTATTAAAAGTAAAATGGTAAGAGAAAAAAAATCATAAGGGACTGAAAATGAGCATCAACACCATTACCTCTCATTTGACCAAAAAAAAATACATATGGAGTAACATCCTCAACAAAACAAGTGATCCATAAGCATCTGGAGTATGTGGGCATCGATCCCACTACCTCTTACATGCTAAGCAAGCGCTTTACCACTTGAGCTAATTCCACTGTTAAAGCATTGAAATTTTTCCGACAAAAAATCATAAGAGGCTGACAATGGGCATCAATACCATTACCTCTCATTTGACCAAAAAAAACTACATATGGAGTAACATCCTCAACAAAACAAGTGATCCATAAGCATCTGGAGAATGTGGGCATCGATCCCACTACCTCTTACATGCTAAGCAAGCGCTTTACCACTTGAGCTAATTCCACTGTTAAAGCATTGAAATTTTTCCGACAAAAAATCATAAGAGGCTGACAATGGGCATCAATACCATTACCTCTCATTTGACCAAAAAAAACTACATATGGAGTAACATCCTCAACAAAACAAGTGATCCATAAGCATCTGGAGAATGTGGGCATCGATCCCACTACCTCTTACATGCTAAGCAAGCGCTTTACCACTTGAGCTAATTCCACTGTTAAAGCATTGAAATTTTTACGACAAAAAATCATAAGAGGCTGACAATGGGCATCAATACCATTACCTCTCATTTGACCAAAAAAAACTACATATGGAGTAACATTCTCAACAATAAAATTTATCCAAAAGCATCTGCAGAATGTGGGCATTGATCCCACTACCTCTTACATGCTAAGCAAGCGCCCTACCACTTGAGCTAATTCCCCTATTGTTAAAATTAAAATGGTTAGAAAAAAAATCATAAGAGACTGACAATGAGCATCAATACCATTATCTCTCATTTGACCCAAAAAAAATTACATATGGAGTAACATCCTCAACAAAACAAGTGATCCAAAAGCATCTGGAGAATGTGGGCATCGATCCCACTACCTCTTACATGCTAAGCAAGCGCTCTGCTACTTGAGCTAATTCCCCTGCTATTAAAAGTAAAATGGTAAGAGAAAAAAAATCATAAGGGACTGAAAATGAGCATCAACACCATTACCTCTCATTTGACCAAAAAAAAATACATATGGAGTAACATCCTCAACAAAACAAGTGATCCAAAAGCATCTGGAGAATGTGGGCATCGATCCCACTACCTCTTACATGCTAAGCAAGCGCTCTACCACTTGAGCTAATTCCCCTGTTTATGCATTGAAATTTTTACGACAAAAAATCATAAGAGGCTGACAATGGGCATCAACACCATTACCTCTCATTTGACCCCAAAAAAAATTACATATGGAGTAACATCCTCAACAAAACAAGTGATCCAAAAGCATCTGGAGAATGTGGGCATCGATCCCACTACCTCTTACATGCTAAGCAAGCGCTCTACCACTTGAGCTAATTCCCCTGTTTATACACTGAAATTTTTACGATAAAAAATCATAAGAGGCTGACAATGGGCATCAATACCATTACCTCTCATATGACCGAAAAAAAACTACATATGGAGTAACATTCCCAACAAAACAAGTGATCCAAAAGCATCTGAGGAAGGTGGGCATTGACCCCACTACCTCTTACATGATAAGCAAGCGCTCTACCACTTGATCTAATTCCCCTGGTAATGCACTGAAATTTTTACGACAAAAAATCATAAGAGGCTGACAATGAGCATCAATACCATTACCTCTCATTTGACCTAAAAAAAAATTACATATGGAGTAACATCCTCAACAAAACAAGTGATCCATAAGCATCTGGAGAATGTGGGCATCGATCCCACTACCTCTTACATGCTAAGCAAGCGCTCTACCACTTGAGCTAATTCCCCTGTTTAAGCATTAAAATTTTTACGACAAAAAATCATAAGAGGCTGACAATGGGCATCAATACCATTACCTCTCATTTGACCCAAAAAAAAAAAACTACATATGGAGTAACATTCTCAACAATAAAAGTTATCCAAAAGCATCTGGAGAATGTGGGCATTGATCCCACTACCTCTTACACACGTAGTTACTACACGTAGTACTGTATGTTTACACGCGAACTACGGAGTAGAATCTGGATTTCTTCTTCAGGGTTGATGGAGAGTGACCTCTCATAGTGCCACAGGCCAGTAGCGGCGGAAAGAAGCACTACAGTAATGTCCTGTACTCGGAAAAAGGTGCACACAATACAAAATCTAACAGCAATATACGGATGTTTTTCGACATCCCGAAAAAAATGTTCGGATCTTCCATTTTATCTGTGTATTGGTATATATAATATACATTAAAATGTTGACGAAAAGTAAAAAAATATACTAAAAAATTATTAATTGTGACCTTAAAAGCACAATAAAAGTAAAGTTATAGCGTACTTTATTTCATCCCGCTCTTGGCAACATTCGCAGCTAAAAATATACTTGTGTTTTGGTTCCTTTAATAGATGGAATGTTTTATTGTAGGTGGCGCTTATCAGCTTCTGAAAAAGACAAAAGGCCATGATGTGTCTCTATTTACCACACAAGCTCTTTAGCTTTAGTCTCCTCTCACAACAACCTTATGAGGTAAATACCAAACGGCTAATGGGATTGAATGTACGTTTTCCACAAGAAATCCATCACTAAGTGTCTATTTTCCCGGGCTCTCTACATGCATTATCCCGTGAATGGATAACAGCGGGCATGTTTACATGCAGGGCAGACTGGCAACGCAGTGGTTAGCGCGTGTGCCGCACAGTCCTGAGGTCATGAGATCAAACCTTCCTGTGTGGAGTTGGCATGTTCTCCCCGCGCTTGTGTGATTTTCCTTCGGGCACTCCGGTTTCCGCCCATATTCCAAAAACATGCATGTCAGGTTGACTAGCCGGTTGAAATTGTCCCTAGGTGACAATGAGCGAATGAGTTGTCCATCTCGTTGTGCCCTGCGACTGGCTGGCAACCAGTTCAGGGTGTCCCCTGCCCGCTGCCTGAAGATAGCTGGGATGTGCTCCAGCACCTCCGCGACCCTACTGAGGATAAGCGGTGCAGATAATGGATAGATGGATGGATGTTTACATGCGGGGAAAAAATTCAAGTGGCAAAGGACTATTGCCAGCATTCCGATGATGTAAAGCGCTGTGAACGTGCACAG
Source organism: Urocampus carinirostris (assembly GCF_059441175.1). Taxonomy (NCBI): domain Eukaryota; kingdom Metazoa; phylum Chordata; class Actinopteri; order Syngnathiformes; family Syngnathidae; genus Urocampus; species Urocampus carinirostris. The sequence goes on along the minus strand of NC_142353.1, from coordinate 26,766,812 downwards.
AAATCGGATTAAGGTTTTAGTCCGACTGCGGGTACAGTACAGCAATGCTTGGGTTGGTCCAGGAGTGGACAAACTACTGCCTGAGGGCCAAACGTGGCCTGTCAGGTTTTTTAAAGTAAAGGGTAAGAATATAAGGATAATATAGTGTATATATTAGGAAAATAAAGTACTACTGATAAATGTTTTTCGCCTTGATGTCACTCCTGTCCTAGTGTCCCCTTGTGTGCCCCCCCCATGAAAGTATTTGTTAGGACGCACTAATGCCGTGGTGTCAAACTCATTTTAACTTAGGGGCCAGGTGGTGGAAAAAACATTCTCACGGGTGCCGGACTAAAATATTAATGGCATAAAAGATGTGCCTTAGCTGGAGGACTGGTGGTTTCAATTAAATTACGACAGTGATTCAGGGGTGTAAGATTGTATAACGGGATTTAATGTCTTGTCGTATTGATTAACTGTGCATTTGTAAAAAAAAACAAAAAACAAAAACAAAAAGAAACGATTGATTTCATTTCCACCAAACACATGCAAAGTGGAAAGCGACTCCAATAACAAAGAACACTAATTTAAGTAAAAACGATTTAAATGATTGATATAATGATTCAAACATATTTTTCTGCTTTAATTTCATATTTCATAAGGAAAATGTTGACCTGAATTTGGGAACTCTGCCCTTGAGCATCTCTCAGCAATGTCTTGTGGGCTGGATTCAATCTGTTGGTAGGCCTGATCCAGACCGCAGACCATAGGTTTGACACCACTGCATTAATGTGTACTGCATTCAGGGCCTTTGCTGGCAATATTTTTTAATCATGTAATCATTTTATTTACCAAGATATTCATCAAATTTCATGCAAGATTAATCCTTTGCGCTAGGCCCTAGTTTATTTTTAGTGATTTAATGCATATTATCGGATTGTGTGCTTCAAAAAGGGGACACAATATATTACTTTGCTTCATTATAAGTGTATCAAAACAAATTTGTTCGAGTGGTTATAGATAAATAACAAGTGGAATGTACGATGTACAGTACATGTTGATATCGACATGTGCATTTATTCATAGATGTAAATGAGAAGAATTGGATATGTCTATTATATCTATTTTTCTTATGTATTGCCGATGTATCTGATCTAAGACTATCGGCAGAGACACAAAATAATCGATATATATACAAAATTAAAACAAAGTGTAGTTAAAAAGTATATAGTTATTTCCAGGAATTATTTGCATGGTCTGGTCTCCCAGCAGGAAGAATGTCCATAAGTACACAGTCAATATTGAAGTCAATATTGAAGTTCCCTTCTTTGTTTCCTTCCCCGAACAATCCCGATGACCTTCGAACTTTCACAATCACATCCAGGTCGCGTTAACGTCGACGGGTCAGGAAAGTGAAATTTCCACCGAAGAAGAAGTAATAAAACTTTGATCGTGTTCATATCCAGAATTGCTCGTATCTTGAGCGAATGGTCCTAATACGAAACAACAGAAAAAGCAGTTGATCTGTCCCCGGCCTGTATAAAGCACCCTAGTTAACCATAAATAGCTACCAAACAGTTCTTCCAGATCACTGAAAACACATCCAAATAGTAAACTTGAATTGACTTAACTTTATTATTTACAAATATTATTTCATTATTTTTTTTAACTACATTTTGACCTTTATTCCTCTACTGAGAAAATATTTTAAATAGTAAGGGGGGGGGGGGAATTTAGGGAGGGGATTAAGTGGCAGTTTAAGCTCTGATATAATCTCCAAACGAAATATGTTACCAAGTTATTTACGCTTGCCACGAGGTAGTACAGGAAATG
>NC_142353.1:25897500-25945000 GCF_059441175.1 Urocampus carinirostris | reverse complement strand
TGAGATTAGAACAGAATGTAAAAAAATGTACAGTGTTTCGCAGAACATAAATATTAGGAAATCTGGTTTCACAACTAAAAAGAATGCATTCATTCATACATATGTAGAAACATTATATTGTAATTATTCATTTCTGAATTCATTAACCGTATTTTCGGTTCTACTGGATCATAGGACTCTCTTTCGAATCCCTGGCATATTTGGGGTGGTGGGGATCGCTTTATTGTCCAGAAAATATGGATCTGTTTTTGTTTTCTCGCTGATGTTTTTATACAATTTTTGTATACTTGTTAAATTGCTTCATTTTTTTGTTTTACTCTCTTGAACATTTTCCTGAAACATTTATTGTCGTTGAAGTATTTTCTTTTCTTTACTGTTTAGGGTTGGCAACCAGTTCAGGGTGTCCCCTGATCATTGCCGGAATATAGCTGGGATGGGCTCTAGAACCCCCCCACGACCCGACTGAGAATAAGCGGTGTAGAAGATGGATGAATGGATACTGTTTAAGGTTTTTACCTTGTATTGTACTATTTGCACTTTGACTTTATTTTCAAAATATTGTGCAATGTTTACGTAACATTGCTTCTTTTGGTTTGACTTTATTTTATTCTGAAACAGTTTTAATAGAAATATTTATTTTTGAATATTGTTAGGTTATGTTGTAGTTTTTTTTTTAAATAGACAATTTAGAGCTGTTTATCATAAATAAAAACTAACTCAAGAGGGGAAGTGTGAAACTATTCAATGATCATGTGTTTTCCGAGCAAAAATAATCGGTATCAGATTGACATCGATTGATACTAACTTGTATTCATTTGGATCAGATCGATACAAAAATCTCCGTATAGAGTAACCACAATTGAATCAAATTAGAAAGTTATAAAGTATGTAGCCTATAATCTTAGACACACAGCAATAACAATACTTTTAGTGATATTAGACATGGGAAAACCGTATCGATCTTAAAAGTATCGATCTGTTCCAAGTACTCACTCCCTATTTAGTATTCATTTGTGCTTTTGGAATTAGAATATGTAAGGAAACCTCATCAGCTGTCAAAAGCATTACATATAACCAAAAGGAATTAAAATACAAACACACAATAGGTGAAAAATTTTAATGTAGGTTTTACTCATGCCTTTTGGTACTATTTCTATCTTTTCTTTTCTATCAAAGTAAATGTAGCTATTCAATGCTTCTTTTTTATTCCTTTTTGAGTGACCGTGTTTTCTTCAACACACCTTTTATGGTGGCATCCACTCAACGCGTTTCCCTTTTTGTCTTTCGGATGCTTTCCTCTTCTCCCTCCTTTACTTCTTTCTTGTTTTGAAAGAAAGGCTAACTGCCACTTCAGAGACCAAAGGCATGAGGTAATCCAAAGGGGATTTTCAGGCCTCTTTTGTCCAGCCTTCTCAGGACTTCCCACAGCATCATGTGGGAAAGTTGGACCACCAGTCGGCATTCATTCGTAAACACACCATTGCGTGTTCACACTGACAGGTGAAGAGGTATCTCTTTGTTTTGTGTGAGGAAAACAGTCTAAAATATTTTGTTGTCAAGTACCCTTGAAGGAATTACCGCTTAACAACAAACAAGTGAGCGATGAGAAGTCACTTAAGCATCTTTTTCAGTTTGGATACAGAAATAAAAGACGGACGCAAAAGGAACAATCATTATTAAGAACTAGTAAATGTTGCTTGGTAGCGTTACTGCTTGTAAACACTCTCACGCTAAAACAAATTGTGCTCATTGTATGCAGGAAAAGACTTCTCCCTGTGAATGCAGTCTACTTTCCACAATTCAAAAATACAAGTGTGTTTTGAATACGTAATTGTACATTTGGTTATAGATTCGGCCGGGGACTTTGCTCTTTGTTTCCCAGTGCAGTAGTTTATTGATGAGCAGTGATGCTCAAGCTGCGTGAAACACTTTATATTGCTGCTTTTTCATTCCCACACCCGTAAGTCATTATATGCACGCAAAAATTACATTTTTTCGAATCGCATTGCTTCTTTGTGGAGAAGGCTTGTTGTTCTCCCCGAGTATTTGTTAATCACTGCAACATCTCATCTCACTGACTACTTGTAGCCGAGTCTCATATCTTTTGCATTAGTTGTAAGGGTCGCATTTTTGTCTTCATCAGACGGAAATATAAATCAAAGAGCTTGAATCTGGTCAGCAAGTCCGGTTGAGGTAATTGTTTTGTTGGAGCAACAGATGCTTAATTGGAAAAATATGTAGGGATGTAATAATGGTCAAAATTCGCAATACGGTAAATATCTCAATCTTAACTCATGATGGGCAGATTGCCAACTTTAAATTAAAGCTCAGAAGACAAAAAAAAGAATGGTATATTGCTAAAAGTTGCATGTAGAAAAAAAAACAGTTCCATTAACATTACAGTTAGGAAGAGTGGGCTGAATATTGTGATTTTAAATATTACATGTTGCGCCATGTGCTTAGCGATTAAACATGTTTGGGTATGACTATGATGAAATATAAACACTTCTGCACTACTAAACCAGGCTACGATGACACAAATCAAAGAAAATTCTAATTTTTTTTTAACTGAAGTGCTACTGTATAGTCACACCCATCGCTATAGCGAGTTGGGCCACCTTTGGCAGTGATAACAGAAATCAAACATTGACGATAATTGGCAATGAGTCTTTCACAATGCTGTGAATTTTGGCTCACTCTGCTTTGCTAAATTGTTCAAAATCTGCCATATTGGAGGGTTTTTTAACACAAACTGCCATTTTAATCACAGAATGTCAATTGGATTACAATCCGGACTTTGATTCAGCCACTCCAGAACCACTTTGCTTTTATTGAGCTATTCAGATGTGGACTTGCTGGTGTGTTTCAAAACGTTGTCATGCTGCATGATTCTAGAGAGCTTGAGTTTGCTGGCACGAACTGTTGGCGGATGTCCTCCTTTAGGTCTTTTGGTACACACTAGAATTCATTATTCTGTTAGCCACAGCAAGTTCTCCTCTTATGAGGCAGTACCCCAGACTATGACACTGGCACCACCATGCTTAACTGTTGGCATCATGTTCCTTCTGTAGATTGCTGTGCCATTTTTACGGCAGATGTAACGGGCTGTACCCCTTCCAAAAAGGTATATTTTTGACTTAACAGCACACAGAATGTTTCTCCAAAGGTTTTGAGGATATCCAAGATGTTTTTTGGCTAATGTGAGACAACCCTTTGCATTCCCTTAATGACAGCAGTGGTTTTTACCTCGGAACCCTCCCATGGATGCCATTACTGGTCAGTACTTTTCCTTTTAGTGGAGTCATAAAGACTGACCTTAATTTGGCGTGGCCTGCAGTTCCTTGGATGTTTTAGAGCAGACCTGGGAACTCTGGTCCGTGAGGGTCACATGTTCTGTATTATTTTTGAGGTGTCCCTTCTTCAACTCAGGTGATACAAATTATCAGCTCTCTAGCAGGCTTGCATTAGCTTGGAATTATCTTTATTGGAGCAGAAAAACCTCGCAAAACAGGCAGGACGGGTATTTTAGAGGTTCTTTTGTAACCTCCTGGAGGAGCCGTCGCCTCACTCTCACAGTACAGTAGTCTCAGTTGGTTATTCACTCCTGGAAAAGTTTGCCTCTGTTCCCAGTTTTCTCCTTTTGTGAATAGAGGCTCTTACCGTGGTTCGCTGTAGCCTACAGCCTTGGAAATTGATTGTGACCTTTTCTGGACTGTTAGATTCCAATCACTTTTTTTCCAATTTCTTCTGGAATATTATTGGATTGTGGCTGGTCAATTGTGTTCTTGAGACTTTGTAGCCTACTTCACTGTCAAACACAGACCTGGGCACTCCACGAAAGCAGCATGTTCTGCATTGTTTTTAAGGTCTCTCTTCAACTCAGGTGACAGAAATTATGAGCCCATGAGCAACCTGGCATGAGTTTGGAAACACCTGGATTGGGGCAGAAAAACCTCAAAAACTAGCCAGGACATGCACCCCTCAAGGACCAGGTCTGGTCCAAAAGATTGAATTCAAGTTATTTCCTTATTCTTGATTCAACACAGGTGGTGGCCATTCATTTTGGGCGTGGCCTGTGGAATTGAACTCTGCCTTCCCAAAACTGGGGTTATTCACAGTTACTTTGTGCCTGAATAAATTAAATTTCATTTTCAAACTGCATTTTGTATTTCCTTGGATTGTCTGTGTGCGGTGGTGGTTTGACACTAAATAACTCCATAGGGCAAGACCTCATCCATTAGATAAAACAAAAACGCTCTGTGGCACACATTTATTATTATTATTATCATCATTATTACTCGGGTGTTTTGGGGGGGAAGTCCTCTTGCTGACCCCCATGTGCCATGGAAACATTGTCGCCCCAGACTTTTACACGGCACTGTACCTGACCTTACCTAACCTACGCACAAGGAAGAAGACAAACTATAGACTCAAACTGCCTGAAATGCACCACTTGATTTATTTTTGGATACCAATGACAGCAATGTATTCAGCTTACTACTCATACAGTATCAATTTATCTTTTTCAATGAACTAAGCTTTTTTATCATTATGAGGCACTAAATAACCCACGCTGGCCCTTGAAATAATAAAGCTTGATATGCATACATTTTGTAGGCAACAATAGCTGTGCACCACCATGCATTATATCGAACCCCCTTGAGACTGATTTGTGGGAAAAATTATGAATTTAGGCTGCAACTGACATTGTTTTAACCGGTGAATTGTCTCTTATTTTTTGATAAATCGAAAAGAAAAAAAACACATTTACAATTTCCTCCTCTATTCAAATATGGAAGTTTTGGACTGATAGAAAAAGAGTGCCCAAAACAACAAAATATTCGATAATATCTCATCAGCTGCACTGCTTATCCTCAGTAGGGTCGCGGGGATGCTGGAGCCCATCCCAGCAATCATCAGGCAGTGGGCAGGGGACACCCTGGACTGGTTGCCAGCCGATCGCAGGGCACACGGGGACAGACAACTCACTCGCTCAGTCACACCTAGGGACAATTTGGACCGGCCAATTCACCTGAAATGCATGTCTTTGGAATGTGGGAGGAAACCGGAGTGCCCGGAGGAAACCCACGCAAGCACGGGGAGAACATACAAACTCCGCACAGTAAGGTCGGGAGCTGGATTTGAACCCACTCAGGAGGTTCCCATGACCTCAGAACTGTGCCGCACACGCGCTAACCACTGCGCCGCCGTGCTGCGATAATATTAACCAATAAAAAAAAGTGTTAAGTCAAGTCAAGTCAAGTCATTTTTATTTGTATAGCCCTTAATCACAATAAGTCTCTAAGGGCTTCACAGATTAGTACACTATGTTACACAGACTATAGCTTAGCATTAAACAGAAATTCATACTGTACAAATGTATGCTAGACATTTTTGTTGTTTAAGGTTTATGAGCTTTTGGAACTGGAAGTAATAACAATCTGAAAACACAGTGATATAATTCCAACGTTTACAGTTGAGTATTACTGTGAATATGGAGAACAAGTAAACATGACCTCTCTCTCTCTCTCTCTCTCTCTCTCTCTCTCTCTCTCTCTCTCTCTCTCTCTCTCTCTCTCTCTCTCTCTCTCTCTCTCTCTCTCTCTCTCTCTCTCTCTCTCTCTCTCTCTCTCTCTCTCTCTCTCTCTCTCATTTGAGAACATTACATTGCAATGCTAAAGAATGTTAGCATAACAACCTTCTCCTTGCAGAGGCTGTTTCTCTTTTTGGAGGAAATGTTTCCTGCTGCAGAAAACAGAGGCTCAGAACGTGTTGAGGTACCAATAATCTATATGTAGGACTTGGCTAGCCTGACCAAGATTTGTCGCGGTTAGCCTTCTACCACTTCAATGCATTTTCTTCCCTGGCAAGGTATTTTTTTCCAAAGTATGACTCACTTGGATACGAACATTCTCTTCTTCACATGCTGTGTTCTTTTCTTCACCTTCCAAATCAAAAAGTGAGTCTAGTCGAGTGGCAAGAAGTGTTGATTCGGCAGTCGGAGTCTCTGTAGAGATACTCTTGCAACTGCCATGCTGCCACACATTCACCTCCCTTTCCTTTGCAAGTACGATTGTGTGCAATTTATTTTGGACTTGAAAAAATTCACCCGGCGAAAGAAATGTGAATCGCCTAAAACCTGGAACAAGGGCTGTTAAAAGAATCACAGTGTTGGGTGCACTGCTGTATATGAAAAAAAAAAGTCTCCCCCTCCATCGCTTCTGTAGCAGTAAGTTGGAAAGCCAGGAGTGGGGCTGGCTCGAAGGCAGCACTCTTGGAGGAATTCAATGGCCCCTTTACAAATGAAGGTACTGCAGATATTGCTGTGTACTTCTGTCCACTCATTCAAAAGGCCTGAGAGCTGTCTAAAGCTCCATTAGTAGGCTCCTCTGTTTTAGTTTCAAAACCAGGTACCTTTTGTATCTCTGTGATAGAGCTGTTGTACAACGTGGCTGTTACACATTTGCTCAAGTACTGGCTTATCATATGGAATGCATTATTTCACCTGGTGCGAATATCTTCAACAGGACTGTGCTCAGCTGTTAGCATTTGTTGTTGTTTGTTTGCTTGTTTCCAATCAGGTACCACACCATAGCCGCTTTCTTACAGAAAACCTGAACTCTTCATCAATAGATCACACGCAGCTAACAGAAGAAGCTACTAAGAAGCCTTCGGCTACAGATTCGCCCACCAGCCCCAACAGAATGGCGATTACATGCGAGCTTAAGGCCTGAGCCCTTTGTTGTTGTTGTTTCGCTTTCAGCTCATTTCAGGTCAGCTCCCTTTTCTTAAAATGTTCAACTAAACAGCTTGCAGCCACGATAGCTTTTACAATGCTTGGATGCTTCATCACAGCATTGTAAAAAAGATGCAAGGTGTGGCTACTGCAACGCACAGAGAACCACCCATACTTTGTCAACATGATTTTTGCTGCAGCAGCAACATTGGCACCATTGTCATGCACTATTTCTCCAACCACTCTGCAATGTTAGAGGCAGTGTGTCTATCTTGCAGTGGTGTGGCAGACTGACTGCATGTCCCAGTCATCTGAGATGTAGTGCTAGGTAACTCCAAGGTAGGCTTCATTTGCTACACTTGTCCATATGTCAGCAGTGAGAGCAAGACTGCTGAGTTTTTGTTTAAATGCGGTATTACCTTTCTTGAAAGTTGTTCCATATTTTCTCTCTATGAGCTTCGTTAAAAGTGTCCTTGAAGGAGGGGTGTATTCTGGAAAAACGGTGTTGATCATTGTAGCCTTTGTCATCAACCATAGACCCATACCTCATGTCAGTGACGAGAATTTTGCGGATATTTTCAGTCAATACATCTGCTTGCTGTGGCATACATGATGTCTTTCTCGTCACAAAGCTTGTCATGGTTTGCTATTTTTAGTGAGATGAGAAAGTATAGTAAGAATATGTATTGTGGCATAATTTACAAGGACACACACATTCTTCAGACTTTGCCAGGAAATTTAAACGTGATGCTAAACCTTGAAATTGTGTGCAATTTGATTTTGTTTGTAAAGCACAATTAAATACTGCTTAAAATGATTTAACTCAAATGAACTATGTCCTAAACACACCCACAGTCATAAATCGCCTAACAAACAAACGCTAGCATCAAGCAAGCTACCAGAGACTGACGTTACGTTTCCTCACTTAAAAATATGCAAATAACTAACGCATAAGAATGTAGTGACCTACCCTGCTACTGAGCTACCTTCATCCTCATTGGTGACACCAACATGTTTCTGTTTCATGTGCTGTTCATCATCCTAATGTTCCCAGGCCATCTTATGTTTTTTTTGTGAAGTGTGAAATTCTCCCACACGTTTAAGGACTTAAATCGAACTGTTGTTTCCATTTCGGTCATGTTTCATTTGTTGATTTTACTATACCCTTACCGCCTTTGCACTCTACCTAGCCCTCTGTTCAGATCACTTTCTTGTGCAACATGTTACGGCTAAGCAATGTGCTGTGTGAAACATTAAGGGGATGACACGAAGAATCAATGATGAAATTAATCGCAAACACTTTTAATAATCGATTTTGATCAATTTTATTGATTCGCTGTTTTCTTCAAATGGTGCGGCGCTCCCTATAGTGCACCTTGTCTGTGGTGTAAAGATAGGACGCAATGTGTTAAATATGGTGAAATGACGTCTGAGCCCTTTAGTGTTACCTGTGGTGTTCTGCAGGGTTCAGTACTTTGCCCCCTTCTTTTCAGCATTTACATGCTTCCATTAGGTGATATTATTCGCAAGTATAATATCAGTCTCCACTGCTACGCAGATGACGCTCAACTATATCTTCCGTTGGAGGAATCTGCCACACTAAATTGTGGAAATTTGGAGGCCTGCCTCACCGAGAAAAAAGAGTGGATGTCACTCAATTTCTTGCGTCTTAACTCTGAAAAGACCGAAATGTTAGTTATAGATAGATAGATAGATAGATAGATAGATAGATAGATAGATAGATAGATAGATAGATAGATAGATAGATAGATAGATAGATAGATAGATAGATAGATAGATAGATAGATAGATAGATAGATAGATAGATAGATAGATAGATAGATAGGTAGGTAGGTAGGTAGGTAGGTAGGTAGGTAGGTAGGTAGGTAGGTAGGTAGGTAGGTAGGTAGGTAGGTAGGTAGGTAGGTAGGTAGGTAGGTAGGTAGGTAGGTAGGTAGGTAGGTAGGTAGGTAGGTAGGTAGGTAGGTAGGTAGGTAGGTAGGTAGGTAGGTAGGTAGGTAGATAGATAGATAGATAGATAGATAGGTAGGTAGATAGATAGATAGATAGATAGATAGATAGATAGATAGATAGATAGATAGATAGATAGATAGATAGATAGATAGATAGATAGATAGATAGATAGATACTTTATTCATCCCCGTAGGGAAATTCACACTTCCAGCAGTCTACCCCGTTGTTTATTAACAGATGAACATGATGCCCTAGGGGTGCTTGTAGCGAAGTGGATGACGTCACGCCAGTCCAAAAATTCAAACATACCGAAGACTTATAACGCCGCTAGCCGCTTCGCTAGCTCCGGCTTTCCTTCCACGATAGGCCCCTTCATCACGCCGGCAAATGCCGTGACTTAATCTCAAAAACTGCTGTGAACATTGACAAATGTCACATCACACAGAGTGACTCAGTTAAAAATTTAGGTGTCATATTTGACCCCGATCTGTCCTTTCAAACACACGTGAAGAAAATTACTAGAACTGCTTTCCTCCTATGCTGTCTCAGTCGGATGCAGAGATTATAATTCACGCGTTTGTTACCTCCCGTCTCGATTACTGTAATGCACTACTCTCCGGTCTCCCGAAGTCCATAATCAAGAGTCTTCAGCTGGTACAAAATGCTGCAGCGAGGCTTCTAACTTGGACAAGAAAGTCCGATCACATTACGCCGATTTTGGCTAACCTGCATTGGCTCCCTGTTAGCCTAAGATGTGATTTCAAGGTTCTCTTGGTATTATACAAATTCATACATTGACTTAGATTTAATTTCCCCCTATGTTTTCAGCCTTCATTCTGAAAGTGCTGGCCTACTGGTGATCCCAAGAGCCAAGAAGTGTTCCGCAGGTTCGAGAGCGTTCTCCATCCAGGCACCGGTGCTGTGGAATGCTCTTCACCCTGAGATCCGATCTGCAACCTCAGTGGAAATGTTAAAATCTAAGCTTAAAACACACTTCTACTCTATAGCATATAAATAACCTATAATTTTGGTTGACAATATCTCTGTACTATTTGTACTTGCAACATCCATTGCAGGCTGGTCATCCTGAAAGGGGGATTACCACATGTGCGGTCCCTTCTCAAGGTTTCTTCACTTTCCTCATGTTGAGGTTTTTGAGTTTTTCCTTGCCTTCATGTTGGTTTTCAGATCAGGGGATTGTGTAATAATAGTCTGAAATAATAGTCAGTGCAATAACATGTGCAGCCCTTTGAGACTCTTTGTGATTAAGGGCTATACAAATAAAAATGACTTGACTAGACTTAAAGCAACGGAAATGGACCAGCTCATTGGCCTTAGGGTTGGGCGCCCACACAGGTTCCTGCCTTGGCCGAGTCATATACTTACAACATTTTTGGGTGAAAATCCAAGATTTTTTGAGAATACAACTTGCTTGCCAATATGAGATAGATAGATAGATAGATAGATAGATAGACAGATAATTTAAAATTTGATGTTGAACCAATTAAGAAATGTCAAAAGATGTGGGAAATTATTTTTAGGTAGACTTAGAAAGAACTCCTGAACATTTCTCCACCAGAGACATGATATATCTAATATTTCATTGACACTGCTATGTTCAACAATATGATGAGTCACAGATTACACCAATTCACATAGAGCCATTTTAGGCACATTTCCCTGAAAGCTTTTACCTGAATCTCTTGATCAGCCAATGTGTGTCACAGACTGAGGCGGTAACAGGTATAGAGGTAAGACAAATTTTGTGGGTTGTGACATTAGTACTATCTAGCCTGGTGATCATCTGAAGCAGGGGAGGGCAAACATTTTGAGTTGCTGGCGGGAATAGATTGAACATTTTGGCAGATGCGCTGAGCCAAGAGGCAATAACAAATAACGATTAATTTCATTATTTTGGATCTGCCTATTCAGAGTCTCGAATCTGATACCTTGGCAATACATGAAGAAAAAACAATGGTCAAAAGGAGCAACAGTGGCACCAAAACAATTTTTGTTAGTAGTAATTCATTGACCTTGTATTTGTTGTTATATTTACACCATTAATTTGGCAGGCTGGATTAATAAGCCTTTTGCATGTGTCCCATCTGCCATAGTTTGCGTATCTCTGATCTAAAGCGTAATATAACATTGTGTTTGTAATTTGAGATCACCCATAAACCACTCATAATCACTTGACTTGGCTTGACTCATAATCATTACTCCGTCTCTGACTCAACCATGAGATGAGATTTATCACTGATTTAATTACACAGTAATATTAATGCCAGAACAGGACATAGTTTGATTCCACTTCATGGAAAATATTATTGATTAAGCAGCACAACTTCTTAAACAGGGCTCATTTAATTTTCAAGGCCAAACCAGACGTTATGCATCTGCGGTCTTCTGAACTCATGGAAATCCTGTTCGATAGTCGTCACATCTCTTGGGCTGGGATGCAGCCACTGGCCCGAGTCACAGCACATGTGTTAAAGAGAGCGATACTCCGGGTGTATTGAGCGTTGCGGGAGATAAAAAGGAGAAAAACACATGAGAGAAACCAGCATTCATGCAGCCTCTCAGGATTATGTTATATGGTCTGGCATCAGTCAATACAGTGAGTGTACAGTCAGTGTTGTTTCTAATAAAGCGTCATTGACCTGTTCACGGCCATACCACCCTTAGAACACCCGATTTGAGAAGCTAAGCAAGGTTGGGCCTGTTTATTACTTGGATGGAAGACCACCTGGAAATACCAGGTGCTGTAAATTGGTCGTTTGGCACACGTCCCGCAGCATTTCCTTAAAAGTATTTTCAAGTCGGTATAGTCAGTGAAAATTAATTTCCTAAGGCAACCAAACAAAATTAAATTAAATAATTAGAATGTCCACAATAAAATATAACCGTTACATATTTGTCTCGGACTGTGAGAAAATCTTGGGCGGAAATTGGTGTTACGATTTAGAAGTAATTGTATCTTGAACCAAATTTATTTTTCATTTTTTAAAATGACTATTTGTTACACTTTTTTCTAAATTACTCTTTCCTACGGAGAAACTTCCAAATACATTTCTTTAGTTTCCCAGACAGGACTTTATGCTTCAGATACTTGGCGACTTCACAAAGCAATAACTTTTCAAAAATCCATGAACACCAAAAGTGATGGAAGAAAAATACTCAAGTCAAAGTAAAATAAATCGTAAAACATGCTATTTAAGAAACGGTTACAAAATATACCTAATCTAAATCCATTCAATCGTCCTGATTTGTCTATGACTTGTGTGGTCGTGTTTGTATGTGACTTGTGGCTCTGAAATGCCTGAACCAATTTTTGTGACCAGTGTGGCTGTTTTAAATTAAAACAAAAAAATGTCCCTTGGATGGTGTCCTCCCTTTTGGTCTGGTTGCCCTGCTCCCACTATGGAGTCCCTTGACAACCTGGTCGGACTTGGGGTCTGTGTGTGTTGGCAAGCCTCCGCTCCATGGTGCTGGACTGGGGGTTGGAGTGAACTATTACATTCCTGGAATATTCCGACATGAATTGTGATATTGTCAGTATTCGATTTATGTGAACCTTTGTTAATGTACAAAAAATCAATTTAGCTGTTAGTCCAACTGCATGTATTCTGTTAGAGATGGTCAGGTTTGCCAATTTATTTTCCGATGACTCACGCATGTAAAGACATTCCAGTAATCCGATTGCTTGTGCCCATGCACAATTTCCCCTATTCCGGGATACTTTTTATGCTCCAAAGCACTGCAAGACTTGTAGTACAGAGACAAAAGATACACACAAACTCTGGTTTACTTGCTGAAAAAGCCTTATGTGTATATGCTTTTGGCTGACCCCTACGAGCCTATCTTGTAAACAGAGAAGGCGCACAATGGGGCAAGTGACATAAACGATTTTTTTTTTTTTTAATGTCAAAAGTTCAATGCAGACATGACATGGATCTTGTAATCAGAATACTCACAAAAGCCGTGTACACAGGTTTATTAATTTGTCTTTAGGCATGAAAGCAGTTAAACCTGAATGCTCCAGAAAGCCAATTTTCGGGCAGCATGAAGAAATAATCATCAATGTCTTGGTTCTGGGACCGTTTTGCCCACCCTAGGTGCCTCGCTTTTGATGAACTTCTAGGTGTTTTAGCTTGTTAATCGGGAAAATACACTGATCTCTGACATCAGGTAAAATGAACACACAACCTTAATGGCGATTCTGCATTCTTTTGTCAAGATCCACCTTCATCTTTCACATTAATTGCACATTAGCAGTAATTAGAAGGCCCGTGTGCAGCGTCCCTGTGGTTAAAGTGAGTGCATTTTCCTTTTTAGGAACAATTATATCCGTCATTCTTTATTCCTATATTACTTTTGCTTGAATAAAGACAATTTTACTGATGGACTTTTCAGTCATATACTGTACGGCACTCTGTTAGAACAGCAAAATACTGACATAACAAACAAACCCATATAGGAGCTGCAGTGGTCCAGTGTATCTGATCTCAGATTATACATTATAGCATCATTGCTCCTTTTTTATGTGTGTTTGTTTTTTTTTTGTGTGTATTTGTGCTATTCAGTATGTCTCTTCACAATACCTTAGCCATTCCCGAACATCTTTGACTCCTAGCTGATTCAAGCAGACAGGGAACCCACAGAGGTGCATCATAGATGAAGCATTGTGATAGCTGACTTTATTCTCAACAACTTAGCATTCTGAAACAGAAAGTGCAAAGGAATGGAGCAGGTGTTGTTGTGTCTGACAAGCATATGGTGTTCCCCTGATTTGCCTCATTTTCCTTCACTGGATTTAGTCTTGCTGAGGCCAGTGACTATCTTCCAAAGAAAACTAAAGGAGGAATGAGAATTCAATTTGCACCCCCCATATAGGGTGGGTGATGTGTCAAGTTGAGGCCTTCATACAAAGTGTGAGCGCAAACTAGTGAGCGAGGAAGAGGTGTGATCAAAGGTTACCCTTTGTCAGACTAAGTGTAGGGAACCACCATCCCCGCCAGCGACCCAACATCACCACCCTGACCCTCACAACCCCACCTCAGCCCCACCCGGCAGGGAGATGGCTAGGGGGCAAGTGGCCCAAAAGAAACGTCGCCCCCAACAACGCCCAAGCAGAAAGGGGGCTCCTTATCAGGGCAGGGTAACCAGACCCAAGATGGGGCAGGGCCCCTCCATCCCCACCCACTTAGGACGCTTAATCCCCCCAAGCCTCAGACATGCAGCCTCGGCCGCCCGTGCTACAGAGTGATGTCTAATATCTTGGCGTATAGATGATGCTAGTGGCCCAATGAAAATTGTGATTAGTAGAGGAGAGAGTAGGCAGCCTTGTCCGGTGTCTCTTTGTAAGGTGAGATTTTTGAAGTTAGTCCATTGGTGGTAACTGCAGCTTTGGCGCCTCATACACTGCAGATATCCAACGGGTACATTATTTTCCAAAGCCTATTTTGTTCAAAACAGCAAAGCAGAAAGGACAAATTAAATTTGTCAAAGGCTTTTTCTGTATCAAGTGATACAACTGCCTTTTTATCTTGTCACTGAGTAGTGCTAATCAGGTTTAAAAGTCTTTGTTACTTAAATGTCTGCCTTTTATAAACCCTGTTTGGTCGTTAGGAATAATAGTTGTCATTATTTTCTCTAACTGCAAGAGCCTTACTTATAATTTTTATGTCGGTATTAATTAGTCAGATTTGGCGGTAGCTTGATGGATGAGTAGGGTCTTTATTTGGTTTTAATAACAGTTTGATGGCTGCTGTATTCACATGAGGTCGTATAAATAACAATAGAGCAAGCATTAACCAAAAGTGCTTACAAAAGATAGCTGAAAATACGTCTAGATCTGGGATCTACCATTAGGTCGATTGTTTAGAGCAGGGATCGCCAACCCAACGCCCACGGGCATGCTGAAGCCCGCGGCGCCATTATCACATGCCCGCGGCCTGTTATAAAAACAAACATAATCAAGAAATATCAATGTCTAAAATGTGACTAAATTGTGTTGCGATTTTTACATAGATGTTAATCCTTTCCCCCTTTTTAAGTCATTCACAATAGTACATAATAAATGGTAATATACAGATTAAACAACAAAAACAGACTGAAGAGACGATAAGGCGGCAAAAGAGCTGTCTCTTTTTAGTGAGCCAAGCCGGAAAAGCCGGTTTTCTAAAAGGAGTCAGAATTCCCCTCTTTACAACAGATCATTCAAATTACATTTAATTTATCAAACTCTATATTGTTTACTGCTAATATTTCATTATTTATTTTTGTTGCTCTATTACTCTTCTTTCTTTCATTTAATAAAGATTGAATACCTCCAAGGTTGTTGTTGTGTTGTTGGATACTTCAATAGAGTTTGTTAGAAAAGCCAGGCAGACGAAATGGCTTCCCAGCACAAGTGGCCGTTGATATACAATTTATCGACGGCAATTGTAGCACGTTTGCCCTTCTGTCTATTTTTTCTCATTATTGGAAATAGTTTTGTTTCAAAACTGTTTGCTCATGCCTTTCAATTCATGTCCTTGAGCTTTTACCAACCCATTGTGTGTTTTGCAAACATTGGCCGCATTTTTTACCCTAACATATTCTGATTTGGTGTACCATATGAAAAGAGAGGTTGTTAACGGTCTCTTAATGACTTTGTCTTAAATTGTTTGATTTTGTTTCCTGGATTATCTGGCATATTCTCGTGAAGTCCAGAAGGTTATTACGCGTGACACGACAAGGAATATCCAATACTGTTTCTCTGAGTGTTTTTTCTCTTCTAATCCCTTCATCTCTGTATTAACCGTCACGATGGACTAACGCAACTTGTTATTGTGTTGTGGGAGATCACTGAACTGTCGGTGAACAAATTCCAAACTTACTTTCGTTGGTGTCGGTCGCAGTCTTTTTTGCTGGCTTGTCCTGCTTCGCGACCTCCATTGCTGTGCCATAGAAATATTCATAGATGAATCTTTCGGGGTCCTTCGCATTTATCCTGTGGATTTAGAGACAGGATTGTAGATTAGAGAATCAAATTAACAATTCATTGATTTGAAGTGGCAAACAATAACAAAGTTAGATGTTAGATATTCAAATTTTAGCAGCCGGACGCCCTCATGTAATGTTCTCCCAAATCTCGTTGCTGATCCCGCAGGAACTACATCATGACGCTCCTCTAGAGCCCAAATGTCTAACACAGACTCACCAACTTCACATGCCACACCATCTCTCATCACATTCAACCAGAATGCAAATAAGTCGCTGCCTTCGATTATTTCCCCTATCTCCATTGAAGATGGTGTTATCCTCGCCTGTCGCATCAGTTAATCTGGCGCCTTATCATCTTGTTTCAGCAAGAGCTCTGTCACACTAAGTCTCCTTTCAAGGTCACTTTAATGTCACTTTGAGGTCTGGTCGCAATGCCTCAGAGTGTCAGTCTCCTCAGTAGGGGCCCAGCGTTACTCCCCTCAATCACGGATGAATTTATGATCCACGGAGTGACCGTCTCTCATATGTTACTGAGCGCCTCCCTACGTTTAGCCAGATAATCCCCACAGGAGATGGGGGGCAGCGGACCAAAGTAATATGAATGGATAGAAGCTGCAGATGGCGGAAATGAGAAGTAGAGAGATGGTGGCCCAAATGAATCAGCAACAGTCGGGATGAAAAACCCATAGTCGTAGCACTTTCCCTAAAGTGTTTGCGATCAGATAAGATGAGAGATTTAGTTAAGACTTCATATTTAAAGCTCGGCTTAGACTGTAAGACGGCGTCTTAACTGTGTCGATGCCAATGTCACATTGTGCCTGTCACACACTATTTGTCAAATCGGATAGGATTTGAGTTTTTCGAAATGTATTTCTGCATACATTTGTCCAATTATCTGCAACCAGACTGGCTATAGTATTCATTCAACCAACCATTCCCATACAGTTGATATATTTCAAATCAGAAATCCTCCTGATGACATCTCTACAATTATTACTCTTCTATCGGAGGCATATGGCATTGTATGCGGTGTTCTCACACCACATATGCAGCCACGACCACATGTCATATCGCTTGTATAATGGCCTGAGCACTTTTAAGTTGAGCCAAGATGTCCTTGTAAGAATCCCACTTCCCTCCTTCTACACTCCTCGTGATCATTAACAACAATGGATGTTCTCTGTCATAAAAAAGCTTCAGAGAGACACATCAAGCGCAGATCTGCTCGTCCTCCACATGTCACTTAGTAATAATACAGGCCGCCCACAGACACATTATCATCATCATCATCCCAGTGAATAAACCATTTGAAGGCTCTGGATTATAAACTGTTTTGAGATTCATTATGTTCTGTGATGTAACAGGGCGATATACGGTGTGACTAACCCTATTAAACTGAATTAAAAAGTCGATGGAAGAGGAGATAGTTCCGGAATAAACACATTGTACCAAGATCCCTGAAAGTATAACTTTTGTACATTCCATTTTCTTTGTTGTAGTCTTTCTTTTGGTTGTTTGTGAGCAGGAGTTGATCCCAGGTGACTGTCATCAATATGTGTGTTTAAACCAAAGACAAAAACAGGTGTCATTCAACTGCATTTACTTGGTATGTTTACATGCAGGGATAATTCCGATTGAGATCAGAATTTGGGGTGTTCAACTGAACCAAGTCAAGTCATGTTTATTTGTATAGCCCTTAATCACAAAGAGTCTCAAAGGGCTGCACAGACTATCATTACATTATCCCCTGATCTATAACCTACATGAGGGCAAATAATACAAAGATATTGTCAACATAAAATATAGGTTATTCATCCATCCATCCATCCATTATCTTCCGCTTATCCGGGGTCAGGTCGCGGGGGCAGCTGCCTTAAAAGGGTTATAGGTTATTCATATGCTATATAATAGAAGTGTGTTTCAGGCTTAGATTTAAACATTTTCCTCTGAGGTTGCAGATCGAATCTCAAGGGGAAGAGGATACCACAGCACCGGGCCCGAATGCAGAACGCTCTCGAATCTGCGTATCTCTTCTTTGCTCTTGAGATCACTTGTAGGGAAAAAAAGGTTACACAACCTCTTTTATCATGGAAAGGGAGAAAGCCTTGGAACTAAAACTGTGTGCTATTTGTGGTTTATAATGGAGTGCATTGAGTGGTTCGGTGGCTTAAAGTTTCCCTAACATGCTAGAGGCCCAGGTGTGATTTCCGGTCGACCAATTCCTTCAAGAAACATTTTTGCCGATTCATTCTAACATTTTTATTTTATTTTTCTGTTTTAGGTATTTTCTAAATCTTTATCTTTCCCTATCTTCCTGTGTATTCTTTGAAACATGTTTCAATCACTGCTGTAACAAAAAAGATCAGTGGTAGTCCAAATGTGCTCAGCAGAAGATAGCTAATATATCATATATACAGATTTTTGCCATACGGCTTTGAGGCATTGTAATATATCATTTCATCACACTAACAACTCTTTATCTTTCAGGGTATCTGAGAAACATCCGCAGTGTTTAGTTTCATGGTCATTGAGTAAAGTCCAGGGTTTTCTGGGAGCTTCGAGGATGAATGTGACTGTAGTCATTTACCGAAAGGAGCACACACAGGAAATAATGTTGTGTCTCACAACAAAACAAAACAGTAAATTATTTACAACAGGCCACTGAATGCGCATCCACCTCATTTGCATTCTTGTCGCCATGGGGATCGATTTGACATTGTACTGATAAATAAAGGCGTGGGGATTTTTAAAAGAGCTTCTTCTAAAAGGAAGGACAGATGGTTATTTTTTTTATGGGAGCTGCAGTATAATTAAACTAATTGAATGAGACTGTTTTGGTTGACAACAAGGCCATCGTGCAAAGATATGATGAGACTTCCCAGAAATGTTGCATTTTTTCTTTGATAATTGCACATCAAATACAATATGTAGAACATTCTATCTACAATATCTAATTCTACGAGAAAAGCTGAATATTCAATGGTTAATTATCAGCACATACACACACATGCACACACGCTTTAACTAATTTTTTACGTTTGTTTTGTGCAGCACAAGAAATGTAGAATTTCTCTATGATGGATCACGAGAGTGATTTCCCACGAATTTTAGCTCCAGGTCATCTGTTTCATGGGTAATGGATCTGGCGTTGGTGAATCAAGGCTCGGCAGGGGTGGTTTGTCACAGTTGTGGGATAGCCTAGCTGCCGTAGCCTGGACCACGCTATTGCTTTCGCTTATGGATTCCACCTCGGTCTCTTCGTGGACCGGATAATAATCCATGGAGCAGCCAGTGGTGTTCAGCATTTCTTTGCGGTCTTTTGACTTTCCTCAGGAGATTTAAATTATTACATTATTTTCAATGTAATGAGCTGCTATGAAAATAGTTGTCCCCGTGCTTCGCAGTTTGTTTTGGGTAAATGGACACATTGACTTGTGCAGTCACCCTGCTTTTTGACTGACAACATACACCAGCCCATCATAGTCATACACACAGTCACACCCACCCAACACACACACACACAAACAGCTCTCCGCGTCCTTCCCTCTGTGATAGCATTTGCAATGTGTTTGCAGCATACTATAATGCACAATGAAAAGTCGCAAAGTACAACAACTGAGAAAAGTTAACCGCGATACAGCGAGGGATTATGGTATTCATAACTGCCATGTACACAGTGTCAATATTTTTTCATTATTTATGTACAGATTTCATTTACACTGATCCAAAATTTTGAATGCTGATCCCAGTCGAGCTATTACCTGTATGTAAACGTTGATGGTCCAGCTCATTGTCGTGATTTGTTCTCGAACACTGCCCTGAATTTAGACAAATGTAACATCACCCATTGACTCGATCAAAAATCTAAGTGTTATATTTGATCCGAATCTGTCATTTCAGTTACACGAGAAAAATATTCCTAGAAAAGCTTCTACCTCCGTAATATTGCGAAGATTCGTGCGATGCTATCTCAATCAGATGCAGAGGTTCTAATTCAGTAATAAACGCTTATTACTTCTCGGCTTGATTACTGCAATGTATTGCTTTCTGGTCTCCCGATGTCTAGCATCCAAAGTCCGCAGCTGGTTCAGAATGTGGCAGCTAGACTCTTGACTTAGAAAAAAAAGTTTGGGCATATTACTCCTGTATTGGCCAATTTCAGTCCGCTTAAGTTCTGACTTTAAGGTTCTCTTGCTAACATACAAATGTTTGCATGGACTTGCGCCCTCTTATCTCTCAGATGTGTTTTTTCCCCTATGTTCCTGCACGGCACAGAGCCTCCGGTTGGAAATTGCCAGTCTACTCCGAGAGCCAAGAAGAAGTGTGCAGGCTCTAGAGCGTTCTCCATCCGGGCCCTGGTGCTGTGGAATGTTCTGCCTCTGGAGATAAGATCTGCAATCTCAGTGGTAGTTTTTAAATCTTAAGACCCTCTTCTATGCAATAGCTTATGATTGATGCCCATCTCATATTTTTTCTTTTCCCGTCTCATTCAGACTGTCTGGCTGGTGGTGATATGAGAGAGAAGGACGATTTGAGATGAGTCATCGGACCAGGGTCTGGACCTGAAGCATGACGCCTGCATCGACCAGCCAGCAGAGATGGGAAGCTGCGTTCGTTGCTGTTATGGACTTTTTGGACTATGTTACATGCTTGAGGCTACGTTGCTGTCATGTTTGTGACCTGTTACCCAATGCCAGATCTATGGAAAGGGGATTACCACTTGTGAGGCCCCTTCTCAAGGTTTCTTATTTTCCTCATACTGAAGTGTTGAGTTTTTCCTTGCCCGCATATTGGTTTAAGATCAGGCGATAGTGTAATTGTAATTTTGTGCAGTCCTTTGAGACAACTTGTTATTAAGGGTTATACAAATCAATGTGACTTGACTTGACGTGCCCGCAAACTCACATCTCTCACTTTGACAGGAAGTTTTAGCCTCACTGCTAATGTATGCCGCCTCGCTAGCCCATGGTTTAGTGAAAACATTTAAAGACAGTTTTCAACATGGTTAAGTTTTATCAAGTACATAAAAAACACTTTTTATTGTGTAATTTTATTTTATTTTCTAAATAGCGCAAAAGAAACAAAAATCATAACTCATTATATGGCAATACCACAAGACAACAAATGTGTTGTCAAAATCAAGGTCAACACAGGCTCTAAAAATAAATTGCCCCTGTAAGCTTTTCCAACAGATGGCGGCCATCTTGGCTTATCTGTGCGTGTGGTTGTTTTTCCAGTGAAGTTGCACTACACATTGCCTCATTGACTGAACACAGGTGGAACGGCCGAATTATAGTCTGAGCGTTGGACATTAACCTGCTCATCTGGGCTGAAATTGTCATTACTGATGACACCCAATGTAATTGCTAATTTTACGCTCTGGCAGACACATTTTCCACACGTCTTCTTTTCATTCAACTCTTCTTTTAGTGTATTGCAGACCAGGTTTATGTTATTCAGCCTTCTTTTCTATCTAAAGAGAAAGCAGAGAAATGTTTCAAAAAGTCTAGTGCTCTTTGATCCACTTTCCAACAGCAACCACACTTTTACAAACAAGTGTGCTTGTCCAAATCAAACATTTAAGCTAAGGAAAGGTGAAACTTGACGGAACGGCCCCAATGCAAACACTGCAAAGAGCTAATATTAAGACCAGGACTTCACTGTGACCCTATTTTCATCCAACTACATTTGGTACTTGTGTGTGTCAATCAAAACATCATTAATCACTAAAACAGTACAAATAACTCACTTGTATTGTAATGAAACCAAATTTCTGATTACAAACTAATCATGATGTTTTTAGTATAAGAAAAGGTGACATAAAGTTCAATGTAAATATGAAACATGCATCTTCATATGATTTAATCAATCAAATCTTCATACAAACAATGGATTCACCCCAATATTTGTTACAGTCATATCAACCCAAGCCGTGGATTGTTCTATAATTGATCCAACTGTTTTTAGAGTGTATTATTTGTTACATGTTGAACTGGCAAACCTCCTGTGTGGAGTTTGCATGTTCTCCCCGTGCTTGTGTGGGTTTCCTCCGGGCACTCCGGTTTCCTCCCACATTCCAAAAACATGCATGTCAGGATAATTGGCCAGTCTAAATTGTCCTTAGGTGTGAATGAACCAGGATGGAGATAACCTCTCATTTGACTATTTTGATGAAAGCCGTTTCCTGTGCTGGTTTTTATGGATGTGAAACATTTTTGATGGCAGAGGCACACAACTGTTTAACACTAAAAATCGTGTTCATAGAATGTGTGCCTTTTCCAGTTAGTGTTTTGTCCGCAGGGAGAACATATGCCTTGTCTGCACACTGCTCATCTTAATCATGATATGCTCATAAAGTTGTGAGCTCCTAACACTTTATATGTTGTCATTGAAAACAGAAACAGTCCATTCATTTACACGATGGGGAAACCGTACTTGTGACAATTACAGATCCATGTGACATATTTTTAGTCTATAAATACTACACAGAGCCAGCATCAACTTCTTACCCACTTAACTGTACCTATACGAGACACTTTCATAAAAATCAATCAATATTAATCAAACATAAGACTGTTACTCTCACGTAAGGTGAATATGGATTTTGTCATTGTGGTGTCACTCATAATTGTCCGAGGTGTAATTATTTCACCTAATCTTGTAACCAATTCCCAGCAGATTGCCCTATCGGCCTCTGGTGTACAACACCGTGACATTAAGCTCATCATTATCAAAATGCACTGTGAAAGGTTAGTGTGCACCTCCAAATTAATATAGAACATGTGTATCACTTCAGAGTACAAGTGGGTGGGAGAAGATTGTGGGTTATTATTTTTAAACTTTACACAAGGCCAAATGCTATACCAGTCTTCACTGCTGAACTAGTGAAGCAACACTGAAACGAAGTGCTTGTCCTCTTTGGAGTTGTGGTGAAGAGAGACTTACAGCTGACTGAACAGGGCAGGAAATATCAAGGACTTATTGCCAGCCACTTGCAGTGGATGTACCATAAACACAGGCCACCATTTAGACTCACACTTATACCCATGTTTGAATTACATTCATACTTTTCAGACCATTGACCATCTCTACGCCAATGCCAGAAGTGCGGTAGTAATCAACGGCACCATTGGAGAGTGGTTTCAAACTAGTCAGTATGAAACGAGGCTACGTTCTCTCTTCAACTTTGTTACCATCTTCCTGGACCATAGCCCTGGACCAAAATGAAAGTACAGTCAGCTTTCTGACTTAATGTCACCACCAATTTTTCCAAACCGGTAGGGGGGGAACAAGAACTCTTTTCGAACATGTTATGTTAACATTATTTTTGCTGTTAAGTCATTGTTTTTGTCCTGTTTTTATCTTATAATGTTTGAAATAAAGTTTTCATTCAATTATTCATTCATTCATTCATTCATTCATTTATCTGGTCAATCACATTAACCTAGTATGGGATAGAAGACAGCACAGAAAAATAAGTAATGACCAAACACCCCGAGGTGTCATTACAAACAATACAATCATCCACTAACGCTTGACCCTTTCACTGTAGAAGCATAGGACGTGTAGAGTATTCAACGTTTGGTTAGAATTCTGTTTTGAAATGTAAGAAAATGACCAAACAATGTCAAACTATGTGAAGTAAATATCTGGACTGTGTTTTAAGTCAATCAAAGATATGTCATCTGACTGATACTGCTGGAATTTGAGGTTGGGTCGGGGGGCATTACCTGCATCTCCGCATTAATGGTCTCCGTGACAACTCCACCACAAGGGTTCGGCCCCTCCCAGGAGACCGTAACCCACAGCTGGTTCACGTCTCACCTTGCAAAGGCAGTCTGTTTTTGGCCAGCCACAAGGCAGGAGGGATGTCCTAACAAGAAGAACTGGATCAAAATCCTGGCCGGTCCTGACCAAGTCTCAGTTTAACAAGCAGCCAAAAAACCTTGCCAAGTCAGCAGCCAAGCTTGATCAAGCTAGCGGCCAAACTCAAAGGACCACGCGTACTTCTACGTTGTTGTTGTCTTGCCATTGGATGTTTTCAGTCGAACAAATTGTGTAATCTGTTAAATGTAACAATGACCAGTACACTCAAAGTTACAGTCAAATCGGGATTATTGCTCTTTTTTTTCCAAGATTCAAAAGACAGTGAGTTTTTATTGATTTGGGTACCCGTAGCAGCAAGACCCAGGACAAACCTGGTGGCACTTTCTAGACAGGGATGCCAGGAAATAAAATAGATACAAATTTTTCAACCCATAATTCTTCTGAAAATTTGCCTAGTATTCAAATCAATGTTTTTGTACCAATAGGAGGCACTAAATACTACACACTATCCCTTTAAGATGAAAAGAGTGTCAAAGAAAAGACGATGTTCATCTATGGGTGTTTTACCTCTGAAGCAAATTATTGGAAACAGTGAATTATTTGAATAATTGATTGACAAATTGATCTGATGTGGAGAGTTCAATATTTCTATTAGACCCCCGGTGCCTTTTTAATAGCTCCACGACAAAGTTGCTTAAACTTGAGTTAGGTAGGGGTCCATTAGGACAATTAGGTGGTTGGGAGTTAGTTTAATCAAATCATGATTTCTCTTTGTAATCACACCAATTTATATGTGACAATCAAGAGACGTGTCCCTGTTCATAGATGTCTTGTTTGGATGGTGGGAAGTGCCTGTCCTGAAGGAGGTTTGTGGTATGTTAGAAAACATTTTTTTAAAACTTAGCCGAGTTGACAAAGCAAAGCAAAAAAAACCTTTTTTTTCAAGGCAGACAATTGAAGATAGCAATCATGAAGTACAATGAACTTTTTGAGACCAAAATCACAGCATTTGTCAGAGAGACATTGCTTGAAATGAAAAATAGCGGGTCTTCCTTTTTATCCCGCACAGCGATTTCTGTCAGCAGGGATAGCGTTTTTACGTCAAATTTAGACCTAATAGAAGACAAATGTTGCTACAGACTAATAGGAAAATCAAACCAAACTTTAAAAAGTATTTAGAAGCATAACAGGAGGGCTAGCTTCTGCTAGCGCGCACAAAAACAGACTGGAGAATTCGAATGAATAGACCAGCAGCGCTTTTTCTCAGCCAATCAGAACGTGACTATGATGACAGCCGGTGGCTGCTGATTTAGGTTGGTCATCTTTGTATCACGTGTTCCACACGCTTATACAGTGGTACCTCCATTGCCAAATTATTTCGTTTTGGGAGTACCTTTGTAACCTGAAACATTTGTAAGTAGAGTGTTATGTCTCAAAAATGGTTCGACGGTGTGTCTGGGGCACTTGTAACATCAATCAGGAGGTATTTGGATTGATTGGTAGGAGTGAAGTTCGTCCCTTTTCCTCTGCCAAAAACTAATTTGGGGAGGTGTTTGAAGTGGATAAAGGCATGCTTAACGTGAAGACGATTGATGGGAACAAGAACAAACTTTCGGTTCTACAGTAGGTTTTATTTTTAATAAATTGAAGTTTATGTTGCTTTTGGTTTGTTTTTAACACAGCACACTATCAGGATTTAGGTCTGCTAGAAGGGAAAACTATTAAGTGTACATTTGCACTAAGAGTCCGTCAAAGCTGACAAATCTGAATCAATTTCTATGTAAAGTTGGTCGGGGGCTGATGACTTCCTCATAGATCACCAACATTACAAGTTTATGAGTGCCTTTGGACACTGATACCAGGAATATAACTTTTTATGCAACAATAAAAATCCTTTTCTACTGTCTTTTGAGACAAATTTGCAGAGTAAGGAAGAACTGTATTGCTATGCTGTCAGGAATGGTGACTGATGAGCTGCTCGCTGTTGTTTCGGCCACCCCATTTGCTTCGTGTGTGAAACACGGATACCATAACTATGGTGTGTGTGGCTTATTGCTCTCTATCTGATCTATTAATTGACCCCATCTTACGGGGGACACTGCAAGAATGAGGACCTCTTATAAACAACCATTAGAGATACAGATGTGACTCAAAACTAATCCAGTTACTAAAGACAGAAAGAGTTTCAATTATTTTAAAAGTTGAGTGATTCAGTTCTTGTACACAGTCATCAACACAAACATTGCTTTTGTTGCAAGCTCACTGGTTGACAATACTGGTGTAGTGAGATTTCTTGTTAAATTTCTTAAACACATGACAGAAAAAAAGAATGACTAGTATTCCACTCGACAAAAAATAATTTTAAGATTATCCTCATTATTCTGCCCACTCAAATCTGCCCTTAAAAAATCTTTTTTGATTTTTAATTCTGTATGGGATTATGGAGCAAGAAACCTTTAATCTTTAGCTTTTCAATATTTAAGTAAAATAATCCTGGTCGTTTTTACATCATAGTATTTTTGCGCATTTCTCTGCCCTCTTTTGACACACCTGAATAAATGCCTGCACGTGCAAGAGCTTGGAATATGCATCTTTTCACTTTTAATCACCAACATGGTGCAGATTGGACAGAGGTGATCGACTGAGGTGATTAACAAGAAGAGAAGAGCTGAAATGGCAACAGCTAATGAGGCACTCTGGGACTAAAAGGTTCAGTGCTTGCGACTTTACTGAACAACAGAGAGCAACTGAGAGACAGGGACAGTCAGGACATTTTCATATATGTAAATTAAAAATAATAAATTAAAAAAAAACACACACACGCATACCGATGGGTAGGCAATATAGAAGTCACAGTTTCCATGTTTTTTGTGAAATTTGTTGACTGCCCTAAAAAGGGCAACATTTGGAAAACCTTTGTAGAAAGACTTACCTGAATTGTACATAAACCATGATAATTCTCCATTTATTTATTTTTATTGTTTTGAGTGCCGCAAAAAAATTGGAACAAGAATTGATTTATTTAAACATGTGAACATTTTCAAAATTGATAAAGCTCAGAAGAGGACATTCATAATGATGCGGCTGAATCTACAATCTAAGCAAATGCTAATTCACACAAGAATGGCTGTGTGCCATTAGAGTATCACCCCTGTTGGGACAAGAAACCATTTTTAAGTGGCATTTAAGAGTCATTGTCACATGAGAATGGAAAACCCAAAGAGTAAGCTTGAATTTAATCTTTTCTGGTCTGGAAGATTAGAATCTCTTTCTGGGAAAGCTGCTGAATCAGCAAAACCAAATATGCCAAGTCAACTTTTTTGACTGCAGTAACCTACATGACTGCTCGTGAAATATGGTGTTGATATTAGTCATTCTTGTTTTGGCCAAGGAGAGTAAAATGTCTTTCTGGGAAAAAAAAAATGCTGGGTCAAAGAAAACCAAAAGTGCCGAGTCAGCCTTTTGGGGCATTTTTCATATCTTGGGTAACCTACCTGACTGCCTGTGAAAGATGCTGGTCATATTTAAACTCATTCCCCCTTTTCTTTTCTCACATTAAAAAAAACAAAACAAAAACATCAACTTTTTGCTCATGTGTGTTTGTCCAATTTTCACACTAATCAAATGTGGGGTGTGTGCTCATACATGTAGCACTCATAAACATATTTGACGTTTTTGCGATTTTTATAGATTTGCTTTATCCCCCGATCATGCTCCTCAATCAATCAGCATTTGGAGGGCCCTCTAGTGCTCACACATTGCCATAAGGGAGGTTGAGGCACTTAATGACTTCAACAGATGTGTACACAGAAGAGATATGTAATTAGAGAACCACAATGTCTTTTTTTGTAGCAATAATGAAAGTATTGATCAATAAATCTGGTTTTGAGGTAATCAATTTTTTTTATAGAACAGAAATTTTCATAGTGTGTGAACGTGGAATATTTGCCCCAAACCCCCAAAACAGCTTGTTGCGTTATCTTTTCTTGAGGTGTGTGGAAGCACGCGCAATCACAGGAACTGAAGAAAGCCAGGTTCTTATACCTTTTTGCAGTTGATTCGGAGGCTTGCCTCATCAAGGCATCAGGTACAGGGAAAACAACGGGCTCTCCAAACCTCTTAGCTCTGGGGTGGCCCGGCTCCAAGCCGGGAAGTCTTGATCTGCCATATTGGTACCAGCCCGCCCGTGCCTCTCTTTTTAAAGCTGGATGATGTCACAGTCACCGGAGGCATGTTCCTGTTGATACCTCTAAAAATAAAGTACTCTATTTGGTTGTTTATAATTATTGATATTATTGATTATAGGCAAAATTTTATGCGGACACAAATTGAAATGAATCCTCTATCATGAAACATGACACATGCAATCCATTAGTCTTTAGATCACATGTAAACACTTTGGGCTTTCAAATCTTTAATATACAGCTGGACAGTCTGGTCACTTCCTGTGAATGGATTGTGGGTCTTTCGAGGTGTTGGCAGAGTCAGTGGTTTGAAAAAGGTTAGAGGAAATGGATTGTATTTCCTCTCCAGTGATACCCTCTATTCCATTCCTCAATAAAGTATATGAGACAGAAGCTGCTGAGGGAGAAATTTCAGAGTGAGATGTGGGAAAGTCACACTATTTTCGCTAGTAGGAAAACAGATGGAGAAGAACGGGAAAATTAGATCAGAGCAGGTGAGACTTTACTTAAAGCTCTTTGTTAGAATAGTGATTTTTATGCACCCCACGATTCATTTTTAAACAATATGATTTTAGCTACTTTTTAAGCCCACATCTGTTGGATATTATCACACATTGGTTTTCACTTCTAATTCATTCGCACCATTAATGATTCGAGTCAATGCTTTGTTTGTCATTGTCCAATTATAATCATAACTATATGCTTCATTGATCTGCAACAACCTATTAAAGTTCTCATCGACACACTTATAGATTAAACTCATTTGCTTTCAAATACCTCACGCTTTGCGTGGCATATCCACTACACAACGAACACATGAATAATTTACAATATTTGTAAAAAAATAAACATTTTAAGTTTCACATATTTTGATTTCAGACATAAATTCATAATTTTATGAGAGAGCGCGAGAGAGAGAGAGAGAGAGAGATCAAGGTAATAACAGTGATGGGTGAAAATACAAAAAAAAAAATTGTTATAGTTAATAGTTTTATTCTCGCATTGAAGCTGACCCCCCCCTGCACATTAAAATAAATAGAAGGAAATGTGTATACCAACCTGTGGAATCAGTGGACCTGTGAGGTTCCTGTGCACCATGGGGACTGATTGACTGATAGGGCACACATGGAGCCCATTTGAACTCGTGTGTGTGTGTGTGTGTGTGTGTGTGTGTATTTAAGGACAGCTTTGACTGACTTTCTTTGTGGTATTGTCTGATGTTAATGCCTGTCTACTCTGCCCTCAAGAAAGCCCTCTAAGCATCACTGCTTTTTTTAGGACTTAGTATTTTTTCCAGCCTTGCCATTTAATGGTGTTTTTGTTACTAGTCTAGCTATTCCCTCTTTCTTTGGAGCACCTTCCGTTACTTCCCTGATCCTTATTAAAGAACGTCAACCACACATCTGTCCGCACTTGAATCCTTCATATTTCACGTTGTGTGGAATCGTGACAGCTTGCAAACAAACACTTGCTGAGACACACAATATGCATTTTGTCTCTCTGCTTCAAATCACTCAAATGTTTCCTTCTACATTTCTTTTTTTCTCTCCAGGCATACATTTACAAATAAAAAGACTGAAATTATGCCGATTTTTACCTTAAAATCTTTGCTCTTGTTTGTCTCCATTGATTTTGTTGTCCTTGAATATAAGCACGCCTCACCCCTCGCGCTGCTTACCATTCGCAACCGGTGACACACAACCAAATATATGAATATGAATCAACCCTTTATTTCAGTATTTTCAATCTTTAAAACCAAAAGTCATGGGTCAACTTTTGGGGCATTTTAGATGTGGGTCAACACTTTCAACTGTCTGCAAGACATTGTGTTGAAATCTATTGTTGTTTTGGCCTGGAAAAACTGCCTCTTCAGCTAAACCAAAATTACTCAGTGAGTTTTTTTGGGCATTTTACCCTTTAGAGTTACATATCTGATTGTCTTTTAAAGAATATGTTCTTGGAAAAAACTGTTTTAGCCTGGGAGAGAAGAATGTCTTTCTTGGAAAGTTGCTGAGTCAGCAAAATGAACAATCTTAAGTCAGCGTTTTTGTCAGTTTTAAGTAACCTACTGCTTTTGGAGAGATCGTCGTTGGGCGTCGCCCCAAAAATACGCAGAGAGGAGATATGGCAAAAAGGGAACGCGCTTTATTGCATTCGGGACACGTTCATAGTTCCAGATGGTCGAATTTGGCTTTTATGGTGTTTTCAAATAAAGACATCTCGTGAAGGTCTTCTGTTCGGCTCCCTCATCATATCAGCTTGTGACCTCTTGCAACAACAGGACCTTCACCAGATGCCTACATACTTAACATTAGTTATTATCCACATTCCACAACACTGCCTGTAAAATATAGTGTTGATATTCAATGTTATTCTGCCTGGGAGGGTAGAAAGCCTTACTGGGAAAAAAAATGCTGAGTCAACAAAACCAAACGTGCTAAGTCAGCTTTGTTTCGGGACATGTTTCACATCTAGGGTAACCTACCTGACTAGATTTTGGTGTTTTACAGGTAGGGCTTATACACCTACAAAAATGTATTCAGAAAAAATACTGATTCCGAACATTTAATACAATAAATATAACACACCATTGTTGAGCTTCAGGAGCTATCTTAGAACAATGCCACATTATCTACCAAAGGTAAGAAAAAAACGTTAACCAAACAACTGGGCAAAGGGCCTGTGACAGCTAAGAGGGTTCTCAAATTAATATAACGTTTGTAACATTTCTTTCAAAATTTGACCTTTAATTATTGTAACTCTTGAAATGAAAAAGAAGGGCATTTGGACTATAAAACTACTAAGTCTAACAAGAAATGCAGCAGTTGTGGCTAAAATTGGTTATTTAGGGTCCTGATGCCAGATAAGGTCCCTCCTCAGAGCTTTAGCACTACAGTCACCCCCATTAAGCATTGTTTGATTCGAGCAATGTCATTTGACCATGTGTAATATGTGCATAAGGAAATCTTCACGTCTATGATCAAACAATTAGTATGTGGTCTTGTTTTGAGAGAGATTAGCCATCCGGTACATCATAGTATAGCATATAGCTAAGTTTAATAGCCCACATCACATATGAGTGCTCTAATCTCTCGCAGGAGACATGGATAGAGACATATCAGGTATTAATGTACTGACAGCTAAGCAGTTCTCTCTCATCCTCGTGAATATGGATGAGCAAACTCACCAGGGGCCTTTGCGCAGCTGGCTTTATCACTTTAATGCGCATTATGGCAATAATGAGCAAAAAGCTACTTAGACCCCGTAATTCTCCCGAGTCTCGTCATAAATAACAGCTTACGTGTAGCTTACTTACAGCAGATAAATACTGGGAGAGGAGGATCGGTGTCGATGAGAACACCTGTGTTAAGCCACTCTTAAAGTCAGCTTATTCAGGATCCAATTTTGAGGGAAATTGAAAAATTGCAGAAGATCCGTGGCTTTGTGTATAGAATAAAATTGTCTTATTGTGTCATTGATATGAACGTTATAAAACAGTGTATGCAACTGTGACGCCTAAAATATCTATTTTTATGGTCACAAGTTTGAAGGTATTATTTTTTTTCTGTTGTTGATATCTGGAAGAAGCCCAAAAATGCAAACATGCAGGTTGCAAACCTGACCACTAGAGAGCGTGTTGCCTGTGAATAATATGCCGTGTAACGACTTCTTCAGACAATCATAAGATGCCATCAAACAAGCAAGAAACGACTCGTGTTTTCTTCACACTAAAATAAAAACAGGCTTGTAAAATAGTACTACATTTTTGGAATGTGTAAATTGTTGTTTTTTTTAGAAATATTGCGAGGCGAACTGTTTGAGGGGCAAAACAAGGATATTTATGTTTTTTTTTTGTAAAAAAAAAATGGCGGGGAGGCGACCATTTTGTCATGTTTTGTATGGCTCCAGGGCATTTGCGATTTTTGTTAACATGCCAATTTAGCTAAAAGTGTAATATAAGTTCTTCTTATGTCTTTTTGGCCTATGTTTATGCCATTTCTTGAGGGTTGAACAAAAATACTTGACATGTTTTTTTGGTCAACTGTGTTTTTGTGTGTAAATGTGATATTCCGTAATGATTTCTTGGGACGATTATAAAATGTCATCACAGAAGCAAGACACGACTCTTGTGTTTTCTTCATCTTAAAATAAAAACAGATCAAACTATCTTCTGGATATTCTACGTAAGCCCTGGAACACAATGATATTAGACATAGCACTCCTTGGTACAACATGTAATAATTACTTTGAAGAGAAAAAAGTTAGAAGATAAATAGGTGTGTTACCCTGTATTATTGATTTCCCTATGTTTTCTTCCACTGGTTAGGCATTACCTTTAAGGAACTGAAGAAATGTATGATGGGAGATCGAGTCTGTAAAGAGAAAAGAAGAAGGGAAAAAACGCACATGCAACCGACCCGGTTGAGTTCAGTTGCCGAAAACAAAGTTTAAATTATTTTTTGGAAGTCATTGCAAGGGGACAACATAGGCAAGAAAAAAATAACTAAGCAAGAAAAAAATGTATGGCATTTGGGCAGTTTTAAGTTGTGGAAAATTTCCGAGTCCAGCACCAAAAATGGCTGTATCATTATGCCACTGGGCCCATTATTCAATATGAAGATGTATAGGTCAGAAAAAAAACACAATTACTTAACCCTCAGGATGTAACACACCCTGTGAATTATTAACATAGATGCTGATACAAAGAGAAAGGCTCCTATGCTTGTATGGAGAAAGACCAACCCATGCATTATCTTTTTATGTGCAAAAGCAATACATTGGAAACACTGACGCACAAAAGTGGATATAACGATTGCAATACAACACAGCATAGTTTTCGCCAAACTGTGCAGTCATCTGTTTGATCACCCTGGATCGATTAAACAATCTGATAAGAAGGAGAAATACTGTTTGTAAAGGATTTCGCGGCATGTGCAATAGAAAAGTATCTACGGACGCACTGAAAACTGACTGCAGTTCAATATAGTCAATCATGACAAAGTTTAGAGTGTGATTTTCAGTTTTACTCAAAGCTTTCACCATTAAAAAACATCACAAATAATTTGTGTTTTCATAGGACCATTAATGCTTTTTACTTTAGTTGTCACGATTGCCCATTGCCCTCACCTGGGCCCGCTGGTTTGGCGCCAGCTGCTGCTCGTTGCCTGATTGGTTCCCCTCCTCCTCAGTGCTCTCATTCACTCCCTGTCAGTCGGTCAACAAACCTCTGCACTTGAAAGACATGCATTTTGACTCTTTCCGGTATCCTGCTCATGTCTGTCCCGTCCTGTTCGGTATCTTGCTCGTGCATTCTGTATCTGGTAATGATCCTGTCAGTCCCGTGCTGTCTGGTATTCTGCTCGTGTATTCAGTATCCGGTATCGATCCCGTCCTGTCCGGTATCTCTTCGTGTATCTGGTATCAATCCCGTCTGTCCTGTCTGGTTTCGATCTTGCTCGCCCCTGGCTTCTTGTTTTCCAGCGCCTGACTTCTCTGTCTCACTTCTTCCGCCCAGCAATCGCCAAATCGCTGGCGTTTGTGTTCCCGCGCATGACTGCCTCGTTCCGTAAAATAAAGCTTGGTGTGAAAACGTTGCGCGTTTGGGTCCAACGTCTGTTCGGGTTCTGACATTGGTATTTGTGTATAATCCTGAAGCTGCTGGTGACCAGGTTAAGGTGCCCCCGGAGGATAAACTTTTACAGAGATCCTTTTCAAAACTTGGAAAAACTTGCTTTAGATCCACATAGACCATTATTTCAACATGTTAAAAATGCTTTTTGGTAGTGTTATATGAGATCTTTCTTATATGAAAAAAGTACCTGAGCTCAGTAGAGACGTAGAAACTGTTTTTTTAATACATTCAAAAGCATCTTTGGTTTTCTATTGTGTACTTTTTTGTTTCTAAGAAATGCTCAGAAATAAACTTGAATTTATGGATTTTTTTTTGTTTCCTCTTGGAACAGACACGAATACAACGTTGAAATGGACACTGTTCCGCTGATTGAGCCAATACAATGCAATCTGGAAAATACACCAGTTACTCTATGTCTTCATTACTGCTCTTTTTTTCCTAGGAGAAAACCCAGGCTGTAAATATTTTTTACAAAACTGTTGCGGAGAATGATCCATGTTTTGGGTTGAGCTTGGGGGTAAATATAGCCCAACTGGTTTG
Organism: Urocampus carinirostris; assembly: GCF_059441175.1. Lineage (NCBI taxonomy): Eukaryota > Metazoa > Chordata > Actinopteri > Syngnathiformes > Syngnathidae > Urocampus > Urocampus carinirostris. The sequence goes on along the minus strand of NC_142353.1, from coordinate 25,911,120 downwards.
ATTATGTGGAAAAAGTACATTCAGTTAAGGGAAGCAGCAAATTATACATGCAAAACAAAAAGCGAAGTCATTTTGCAATTAAGGGCTCCAGGTTTTATTAGCCTAATGTGTTTTAAACTGCTAGATGTGTATATGGAAACCACTGGGTTTCAAATAAGGGTGTGTGTTGCAGATGAAGCGGGAGTGCTGGTAGACGAGATCCTGGTTGTGGTGCGTAAAGCATATCAAGTTTATGAGAGATTAGCTGTGGCTATTGCGCGACTTCCTCAGCTTTGACAGTGATCGATGCATGTGTGATTAGGTGTCGACGGACATGCTGCATAATGCAAACAGCGAGACTAGCTATTCACCCCAGCAGGAAACCTGTGACTTGACTCTGTTCACGGTAATTATGATATTTCCGTCATTGAGGTTGTGTCTTTGTAGAGTTACATACTTGGCCTCCCTGTAGGTGCCACGTCATGCATACAAATAGAACTCCAAAAATAGCCTTAACTCATGTAGGTCAGGTCACAGCATCATTGTGATTCGGAGGAAAGAAATAAAAAGTTTATTAAGTGAAACACTTTCTGGTAGAACCTATTTACGTATATTAAACAACATTCTTTTATCCTAGACTGTAATAAGTTTAGTTATATTCAGTCAGGTATTCTAAGTACAGTCAGGTAATCTAAGTACAGTCATGGGAGTTTCTTGGGTAGCCCGAGAGTCATTACTGGTTTAGCACTGTCTTTGTTAACGGAAAATATGTGAAAACAAAACAAATCTTAACGCCTGTCTCTCTATCCATTGTATACATCTCTTACACATCAATTCAATTAATCTCAGGTAAGTTAATGGGACACAGGTTTGCTTAAAGGGGCAGTGTGTATTAGAATTCAAATGTTTTTAATTGTCTTTGTCATTGTATGCAATGACATTTGACATGGCTTATAGACTGTTAGCATAAATAGGGGAACATATTTACACTTAGTTCTTTTAGACCGGCCTAAGTGATAATAATTGTGCAATGAAAAAAATAGTGCATCGTAATAAAAGTGCGATGAAAAGTAGTGCAAAAACATTTTAGCAGCAACAAAACTTTCCAAAATAGATTTTAAGATACATATTTTCAGTTTTGCGCGCTTGTTTAAGTCAAGTCAAGTCAAGTCATTTTTATTTGTATAGCCCTAAATCACGAAGAGTCTCAAAGGGCTTCACAGATTATTACACTATATTACACAGACTATTTTTCAGCCGACAAGAAGAGTAGGTTATTCATATGCTATGACGTAGAGCTTGCAGATCGGATCTCAGGGGGAAGAGCATTCCACAGCACCGTTGCCCGGATGGAGAACGCTCTCGAACCAGCAGAACACTTCTTTGCTCTTGGGATCACCAGAAGACCGGCAGTCTCAGATCGTAGGCTTCAGACCGGGACATAGGGGCAAATCAGATCTGAAAGATAAAAGGGAGCAAGTCCATGTATGATTTTGTATAATACTAAGAGAACCTTGAAATCACATCTAAGGCTAACTGGGAGCCAATGCAGGTTAGCCAAAATCGGTGTTATGTGATCATACTTTTTTGTCCTAGTTAAAAGCCTCGCTACCGCATTTTGTACAAGCTGAAGAGACTTGATTCTAGACTTCGGGAGACCAGAGAGTAGTGCATTACAGTAATCAAGACGGAAGGTAACAAACGCATGAATTATAATTTCCGCATCCGACTGAGACAGTATTGAACGGATTTTAGCAATGTTACGAAGATGGAAGAAAGCGGTTCTAGTAATTTTCTTTACATGCATTTCAAAGGATAGATGAGGGTCAAATATGACACCTAAATTTTTAACTGAGTCACTCTGTGTGATGTGACATTTGTCAATGTTCACAGCAGTTTTTGAGAATAAGTCACGGCATTTAGATGGACCAATGACTAACATTTCGGTCTTTTCAGAGTTAAGACGCAAGAAATTGAGTGACATCCACTCTTTTATCTCAATGAGGCAGGCCTCCAAATTTCCACAGTTTAGTGTGGCAGATTCCTCCAACGGAAGATATAGTTGAGTGTCGTCTGTGTAGCAGTGGAAGCTGATATTGTACTTGCGAATAATATCACCTAATGGAAGCATGTGAATGCTGAAAAGAAGGGGGCCAAGCACTGAACCCTGCGGAACACCACAGGTAACATTAAAGGGCTCAGATGTCATTTCGCCATATTTAACACAGTGCGTCCTATCTGAGAGGTTTAGTGTGATCAGAGCCCTGGGGAAGAAACTGCCTCTGAGCCAGTTTGACCTGTTGTGCCTACCAGAGAGCAACAGGTCAAAGAGGTGGTAGCCTGGTTGAGAAAAGTTCTTTATAATTTTAATAGTTTTACTAAGACCAATTCCCCCTATGTTCCTGCACGGAGTCTGCGCTCGGAAAATGCTGGTCTACTTGTGACTCTGAGAGCCGAGAAGTCTGCAGGCTCGAGAGCGTTCTCCATCCAGGCCCCAGTGTTATGGAATGCCCTGCCTCCGGAGATAAGATCTGCAACCTCAATGGTTTTTAAAAGTTTTTAAATCGAGGCTTAAGACACACTTCTATTCCAAAGCTTATGAATTATGCCCACCTCATATTCTGTATTGTCATGTCTTTTTCCGACTGCCTGCCTGGTGGTGATACGAAGAAGGACGATTTAAGACGAGTCAGCGGACCAGCGTCTGACCTAAAGCATGTCGACCCCTGCATTTACCAGCTGGCAGAGATGGGAAGCTGCGTCGTGGCCGTCATAGACTTTCTGGACTAGTTTACAGGCTGGGGGCGTCGTTGCTGTCATGCACTTTTCGGACATTTTCAACATCTTACCTAGTGTTTACTATTCTGTGTACAGTAATGCTAATTGTGATTCACCCTGGTCAATCCTGGAAGGGGGATTACCACATGTGAGGTCCTTTCTCAAGGTTTCTGTTTTTTCCTCACGCTGAGGTTTTTGAGTGTTCCTTGCCCGCATGCTGGTTTAAGATGAGGTAATTGTGAAATTGTGTAATTGTAATCCTGTGCAGTCCTTTGAGACATTTTTGTGATTAAAGGCTATATAAATAAATGTGACTTGACTTGACTTGTCTACTGCAGTATCGTAAGATGGTAATGTTCTAGGAATTATTAAGTTTCTAAGCATAGTTGTAAAAAACTCAATTATTTAAAAAAACAAACAAACAAAAAACCAGTATGGTTTTAGACAATTAATAAAAATACATGAACTATTGACAGATGCACGTTTTTCTAAATACTCTTGGGTCGATTAATATGTATTAATTGTACATAACATGAGACCGTTAATGGAAGCTGAAATAATTGTCTGCCGTCTTGCTGCTATGAGTACCCAAAAACCTCAAAAAGGCCGGGGGGAAAAATGAGAAGTAAAATGGTGCAGTTTAGTCACTTTAGGTGTCTGTAGTTTGTATATTCCTTGGATTTTCAAGCACTCAATGTTGATTGTACTACACTTACAGTAATATCGAGTCGTCAAATAATACACACTGACCATTTAAATTGTCTCAAGACAGAAGTTTAAAATGAACTAAGCCTGTAAAGAGAAGAAAAGCATGCTAACACTAAAATTAAACACCAACTATCTGTAAAGAAGAATTATTCACCAGTTTACTAACTTGTATTTCAGGATATGTGAACAAATTGTATGGATCTTGAACCTGGTAGTATCAGAGTTTTAATATGTTATGATGATGGAGAACACCTTGTACTGAATCTTGTCCACATCCATCATTTATCTATGTCAACAAAGACATAAAAACCTTTTTTTAAACATATTTCATTTTGAGACTTTTAAGAGTCAGCAATAAACCTTCAACCATTCAAAGTTTTGCAAGTGTTTCCAATGCCTCAAGATACTTGTTAAACTGCATCATTGCAAAGCTTTGTGCCTGCCAATGCATAAGACCTTCGGTTCCACAACTCCATTCAACTTTATTAACAGGGCCAAAACTATAGTCGCCACTAGCTCCTATTTCAGAACTTACCTGCTGCTTGCTGAAGAAGTTTCGTTTGTCACAATTTGGCATGTAAATTTCATGATGGGACTTGAACCAATAGCTATCAAGGCTCTGGTTTTTGTTATTTTTTTGCCCGTTTATCCTGATAGTCTTTTCCCTTTTTCTCTTTGAAGTCTTTATTTCATGTTTTGTCCTGGAGTGCCTTGTTTAATCTCGTAGCATACAATGTTTCACAATATTGATGTTGTAGCGAAATTTAGGTGGTGAATACATTATTTTAACAAATAATTTATTGACCAATTGAATAACTAAAAGCCGAATGTATTAGTTTCAAAACTCGTCTGGCCGTTTCTGAGAACCACATAGGTTTTTAGATCATTGTATCAGAAAAAACGTCTGAAAAATCGTTTTGGTTATTCTGAAGGGTAGCTACACACAACTTTAGGTCTTTTTTTTTGTTTACTGTTTTTGATAGTTCAATAAACTTTAATCAAGACACACACTCTCTCAGATTTATGGCGTTTTCTTTTACTAATCATCTACAGGAGAAGCTTTAATAGAACACAAAAAAACACAAAAAATATGAAAGTAAAAGATCTTAACTGCCACCATTAGAAAAATAATGTTGGCTTATGTCATTTTAAATAATTCCCTCTTAACGTCACACCGATACCACTACCATGCACCATGAAATAGACTGTGGTTCTGGTCAGTTGAAAGTAACAGGCCATTCTTGATGTCCTCTGTGGTAGACCGGTGAAGAATCACAAAGGCTGGAAACCCGGTTGTGAAGTGGACCACGGGATACATCGTGTTGAAGCCGTGGTTGGCTGCTGGTGGCTTGAGGCTTATTTTGAGGTCCCTGGCTGTGTCCTACCGGTTTGGGTGCTGGCCAAGCAAGGTTGTCTGTTTGCTTGTTAAGCTGAAACTTCAGAAGATTTTTTTGGTTGCTTATGGGCCAAGATTTGGTCCTGTGCTCCTTGTGTGGCTGGAACCCAGTTTGTTGGCTTCAGGGACTCTTTTAGCCTCTTGTAAGCCAGACCTCTTGTCCATTCGCTGGCTTATATCAGACACCCTGGCTCACGGATTCGGTTTGGTCGGCCCCCTGAGGGGAGTTGTCACGGTGACCTTTGACGCACATTTGCGAGATAATGCTCCACCGCCCACATTCACCCAGTATTTACCAGACAATTAGCACACTCACTTTATTGGATAAAACATTAGTTAAGTCAATGTTTACTTCGGCTAGGTTTTTGGAAGGTGCATAAAGGTAAAAAAAAATATTTGATTATTAAACATGTTTAGAAAAGCATAGGATAATGTTGCAGTTTTTATTCTATATTATAAGGACTTATGGCTTTTACCATACATGAACCTTTAATATGTCATAAAAGCAAAGGATGTAACGTCATTGCCACAAAGTTAGTTTTTCAACAAAAAAAGTGATGCAATGTGAATACGAACAAAACACGTCTAAAAAAAATATTCAGAAATAGGACGTTCATTATTTTACCTTCATGATCGTCCCCCCCAAAAAACATAAAATCGATTTTTATCAGCTATCAATGATCTGGTTTCAGTATCATCATACATGTGCCAGAAGGTTTTGGGGTCAAAGTGCGCTGCGAGGTAACAATGGCAACCATATGATGAAGGTACCGTATCTGAGTCAAATCAGGATGCTTTTCATCCTTACCCATCAGGGATATGCAACAATAATTAACGCAATTGTTTCTATTTATTTACCAGGGTGCACTTGCATTGTTTGAGTCATTGTTTTAGCGTTTCCTCCAATGAGTAAGATAATTATCATGGACTGTGTGAATAATGTTCTTATTGTTTAAACCCAGTACATTTGCTGTTAGCATGCCTGGCCATTTTACTCCAATTTAATGCTGCCTTTGTCAGATCAGCTATATTTCCCCCTTTTCAACATTTACAAGTAAATATAAACACAAGCACAGATGGTGGACTCATCACCACATCTTGGTGGTGGTCTTTACAGCTGTGCGCTTCCATGCATGTTTTATCATTCTTGGCCTCATTGTGGTTGTGTTCACTTTTTACAGCTCAGCAGAAAAACAGGCATGTATGCTACAAAATGTCTCCATTCATTTCAGAGTTTGAATTTGGATGTGATGAATTCTAAGGTAATCTCGAAACACAACGATTATTTGTGGATTTTTAACCTGTAGCTTCCCTCAATCTTTTGTGAGGCAACATTTGAATTATTGGTGGAGTACTTCACAATTTTAACAGCAGCCATGTTTTAGTTTACCAAAATGCTGAAAGAGCCATGATAGACAAAAAAAAAATCAAAAAAATCTGGAGCCGCAAAAAACAAAAGCCTCATACAAATCCAACACATGATCTATGTATCCATATTAGTCTACTATCAAAATGACTAAGTTGGATTCAGCACATCCTGTGGAGAAAGATACTTGACATGGCTACTCTATTGATTACTGCCTCAAGTTTGACTTATTTACAATATTGATTAATTACAGTATGCACTATTGATTTGTTACAATTAAAGAAAAACTATTAAGAAATCACATTGTTATTTTGAGGATTTGAAAAGAAGAAAATAACGATTCCAACGTGCTCCTTATCCGGGCAACAAAAAGATAAGGTAATAAAACAAATGCATTTACAGTTTTTTGATAAGCTCAAGTACATTGAATCACATAAATACAGTTTAAGTGTGATTTCTGTGGAGTGTTTTCCCCCTTTATACATTTGGGGTCCATGGCGATCTGCAACCTCAGTGGAAATGTTTAAATCTAAGCTTAAAACACACTTCTATTAAAGAGCATATGAATAACCTATATTTTATGTTGACAATATCTGTGTATTATTTCCCATCATGTAGGTTTTAGATCAGAGGATGGTGTCATAATAGTCTGTGGTTTGCAATAATCTGTGGTTGAGATTATTTGTGATCAAGGTCTATACAAATAAACATGACTTGACTTGACTTAACACACCCATTGGTTCGTCTATAACAGGGGTCAGCAACCTTTTCGGTGTGAAGTGCCACTTTCAAATTTCCTTGTAAATCAGTGTGCCATACCAAGATGAATGACTCGCACAACATTTTTTTTTAATATCCAACAGAGCTGTAATTTTACAACAATCCAAATATACAACATGGATAGACATTTCAATCTTATAACTCAGTGTTTTTCAAGCCTTTTTGAACCAAGGTTCACTTTCATTTATAAAAAATTTCCGTGGCACACCGTCCGTCGAAAATGTTTGAAAATTAAGTTATATTAAATATTTTACTGTACTATCTCATAAGCAGATAATTACTATATAAAGAGAAGAAAATAATACTTAAAATAAAAGAATGATGTACTTTTTATTTTTATTTTTTACAGTGCAATCTTAAACCGCTTTGTTAAACAAATTAAGTTAATAAATGTATTATGTTACCTCAAGAGCAGATAATTAGTACATAAAAAGTATATAAAATCTACTGCCACCTACTGATAAGGATGACTATTACTGTTCCTCGTCTGAAGAGTGCAAAAATGCTGAATAATGGCCGGATTTTTGGGAAAGATCAAATTCCAGCGGCACACTAGACAAGGTTTCACGGCACACTAGTGTGCCCCGGCACACTGGTTGAAAAACACTGGTATAACTGACCTATTTATCTTCCACTATTCTTGTTCATCAATTAACTAAAATATGAATGTGAACAACATGTGGAAAGGCCTGTACCCATTCTGACTTCAACTTTTTACCACAAGAATTAACTAGAATCAACCATTTTTCATCAACCATAAGCTACAATCAAAAAAAAATATGGTCAGCTACTATACCATTCATCAATGATATCTTGTAGCAGAAAATATCAAAACTTGAAATAACTCCAGCAATGCACACGCGCGCGAGCACACACACGCTTCTTTAAAATATTCGCCATCAGTCAATGGTTTTCCGTGCTTTGCTATTCAGTGAGCAATTTGTTAGATTGCTTCAGTGGTGGTGTTTTTAGCAGCGACAAAGGTTTTTAGGGTCTGTGTTTGTTTGCTACCTGGACACAGCGCGTTTTAATGTCTCCACCTTGAAATCATGTTCATGTTTCGTCTCGTAATGATGTTTTACACTTGATGCGCGAGGAACAACGCTCTCCAGGCATAATGCACAAAATAGCACGGTAATTTTTTGCACAAAGCCCCAGTCATCTGTCCATGCTGGCTGGAAAGAACGAGATGTTTTCGCTCAAGGAGCCGTCAATTTTCGTTCATTTATCGCACGCGCGTGTTTCCTTGACTGGGTTAAGACACGGAGCTCTCCTTTGCAAGGCGCCGCGCAAACACGCGCTGACACACGGAGGGGCGCTTACGTAAATGGTAAATGGTCTGCATTTATACAGCGCTTTTCAAGTAAAGCATCTAAATAACACGGTGCTCAACTGAAAATGTCTAGATTTCAGGTAAATGCACTTTAAAAAAAAAAGAAAAAAAAAAACATTATTATTTTGCTGTTTGCTTGCGTGCCACTGGTTACCCCTCATGTTCCGCTGTGTCATAGGTTGCCGACCCCTGGTCTATAACAACCACCTCCCTGGCTTGTGATGCTGCCCCGTCAAAAGGGGCGGAGGTTGGGCCTGCACAACTCAACTCTGACACACACGCGAGAGAGAGAAAAACAAGCAGAATGCGCCAGAGTTTTGCATTGCAGATACGTTCTCCAGACAAGAGTTCAAGCCTGAAAGCCACATCTTCTCAGGACAATACAACTTTGCTGTGTTCGAGGCGACAACCTGTATTCCGTCTTTTTTTAACCCCATACCAGGGGGGGCATTCAAAAAAGTCCCTACTCGCCTGTTAAATAGTACCATCTGATCGTCCCTCTTTTCTCATAGTTATAGTATAAACCGTAGTCTAAATTTAGCATTGATTATATATATATATCTAGAGCGTTCAAAACGTTGAATGTATTTGTTATATTTGTCCTCCAACAGGAACCATATTTAGACGAAAAATAATTTCCCTCCCCCATCTTTTTCAAATTGTAAACATTTTTGGAAAAGCGCCAGGGAGCCACTTGGTAGCTGCATGTTGCCGACCCCCGTTCTAATTAGTCATACATTGCAAGTAATTATTTTTAATGAATCATTAGAGATGGTCTCAGAACGTTTGCAACTTTAGAGAAATATTGTACGCAAAAAAAGTGAAAAGCCAATTTCACAGTCTGAAGTCCATTTATTTTAAGATACTTTATCCTCAGGTCTCACTTTTACTAACTCAGGAAGCACTATATTTTTCCAACCCATGTTTTCAATAGTAACTTTTGTGTTTTCCCTGTCTGCTTGATTTACCATCTTTTATATAGTTTTATGTGAAGTGCTTTTCCTCCAAAATGACCCCAAATCACATTGAAGCACATTATTATTATCATTTTTAATGTTTTTGCAAAATGGTTTCCACTTGCTTCTGAACTATCATATATTGTCCAGTGGCAGCGACTGGACAGTTGTTGGGGGGAAAAAAAAACAACAACAACAAAAAAAAACCGCCATATGTCGCAATATGCTGCATAGACAAGTTTAAAGGGTGTATTTAAGGCCACTGAGAGGGAAGTGGGAACATTTAGGGTTTGAGCATATGTTTGTGTCATATCTGCTCTGCTTTATTTTATTAACGCATAAGAATGCTCATAAAGCCGAAAAAGGCTTTAAAAAGAATATATATTTTCTTTTTTGCTTAAAGAATACATTTCAAAGCTGTACCTAAAGTACATATGTACTTTTACTGATTTAGTTTTGCCACTGCATTCGTGCCAAATTATACAGCCTGCATTCCAGCACAATATTATAGGAACCAAAACAAGACGTAGAGAAACATTAGGGGTAAGATCTTGGGCCTGTGGGAGGGTGGTTTTCAGAGACGACCATCAGAAGTCAAGTCATCTATATTTGTATAGACCTTAATCACAAAGAGTCTCAAAGGGCAGCACAGACCACATATTATTGCAAACCACAGACTATTATTACACCATCCCCTGTTTTAAAACCTACATGAGGGCAAGGAAAAACTCAAAAACCTCAAAATGAAGAAACTTTAAAAAGGGACTGCACATGAGTAAATCCCCCTTCCAGGAGTTCCAGGCTGCAATTGATGTTGCAATAACAAATAATACACAGATATTGTCAACATGAAATATGGGTTATTCATATGCTACATCCTGCTCACAGATAAAATGTGAAAAATTAAGTTAATATTTTAGGCTCAGCTGGTTCAGGCTTTGATACCTGGTCGGGTCAGGCTGGATCCCACTTCTACAACAAATTCAGCCCTTAAGAATTCAATGAAAAATAAAAGGTAGTCAAGTAATGTTTTTGTTATTATTCTACTTCATATCCTAGCTCCTACATTGGTCTAATCCAGGGATGTCAAACCCAGTTTGGCTCTGGAGCCGGATCCAGAGTTTCTGTTCTCAGCCAGGACAAAGAATGTCAGCTTAAAATGTTTATCTTCCCATAGTTTTTCAGTATTATACTATGTATAATTCACACTACTTTTGGAGTCTACCCTACATATTATGATCATGGATGACAAGGAATCTTTACTAAGCAAGTCAAGTCATGTTTATTTGTATAGCCCTTAATCACAAGACGTCTCAAAGGGCTGCACAGATCACAGATTATTGCAAACTACAAACCATTATAACACCATCCCCTGATCTAAAACTGACATGAGGGCAAGGAAAAACTCAAGACGTCAGCATTCAAATTCCATCAATGACTTCTCTCCTTATTTTGATTGTCAATAATTGCTTAAACTTAACAGAGTTGGATGAGAATATCATGGCTTTTTATTTGAATTTTTGATATTTATGTGTTGAAGAAATGTCGACTTAACAAAAAAAAACAACAACACACAAGCTGTGATGCTCTCGTTTTGAGGACCCTAGCAGAGCACATTTATTCATAAACAATAGGAAAACAAAGTTACTTTTGTGTTAGGCAATTAGTGCGCCCAATGGTCGTTAAAAGCCGGTTTGTATTCATGTGCCATTAATTTGTCAAATGTGTTTCTATATCCACCAGTGTTTTATAACAACCGAAATAACAACAAATTGGTGTCCCTGTGGATAGCACAAGGTGCAGTTATCATTTTGTTATGCTATTTTTATTTTTGTTTACCTAAAAAGTCCCATATAACTCACTAGTCAGTTGAGTTGTCATTGAGAATAGCCCAATATTTCAATGTACGTAACTACACGTAATGGGATAGGTTCCTCAGTATTGTAAAAGATTATTTTAAGCTTTTATGGCAACAGTGGGCCGCATCAGGTTAATTTATTTTGCATTTCGGAGAGGCATAAAAGTGGCTGACTGATGTGTTTATTTGTCTGTATATGCTGATATAGAGTATTGAATCTGATACCTTAGGAATACAAGAATAAAGAATAAAAGATAAAGTAAGCCTATCCATTTTTTCTCATATACATTTACATGCGCAAGTTAGATTTCATTGTACTTTTGTTGACAAAGGGAACATTTGAAACCCTCAGAATTTATAACTTCATTTATTCATTATTATAAATCAAATATTTTTTTTTCAAATTAATAGAATATATCCCTTTTTAGAGACAAAATGTGAACATTTGCATTGAAAAACTGCAATCAGTGTTTTGTTGCATGGAATTTAAAAACTATCTTGATAAATACAATGAAGAAATGATTACAAATAGTAAGTAAAGAAAGAAAAATGTAGACAGCTATTTAAATGTTTATGAGTGCAATACAAAATTTGTATTTTTTATGGGTGCTCACAAAGGGAACCTTTAGATGAGAATTACACCCAAAAAAAAACCCACATTTTTATTAGTGGTACTATTCTGAATACCATAAACCCCAGGAAGGCAACTGGTCCGGATGGAGTACCAGGGAGGGTACTCAGGGACTGTTCCAATCCGCTGGCTGGGGTCTTCACCACCATCTTCAACCGGTCCCTGTCACAGGCGACCGTCCCACCCTGCCTCAAAACTTCCACCATCATTCCCATCCCCAAAAAGTCATCAGTGGAAAGCCTCAACGACTACAGGCCTATAGCTCTTACGCCTGTGGTCATGAAGTGCTTCGAGAGGTTAGTGTCCCGGCACATCAAAAACTCCCTGCCACTCACACTGGACCCCCACCAGTTTGCCTACAGGGCAAACCGCTCCACTGACGACGCCATAAACACAGCACTTCACACCGTGCTGAAACACCTGGATCACCGGGGGAGCTACGCCAGAATGCTCTTCCTGGACTTCAGCTCAGCCTTCAACACCATTATCCCGGAGATCCTGGTGGAGAAACTTGCACACCTAGGACTCTCTCCCTCCATCTGCCACTGGATAATGGACTTCCTCTCCAACCGCCCACAGTCGGTGAAACTCGGTACCCACGTCTCTCCCACCCTAACACTGAACACTGGCTCCCCCCACGGTTGTGCACTGAGCCCCCTGCTTTTCACCCTCTACAGCTCCGACTGCTCACCGACCCACCCCACAAACACTATCATTAAATTCGCTGACGATACCACCTTGATCGGCCTCATCTCTGAAGGGGACGAGGCGGCGTACAGGGATGAGGTTGAGTCACTTTCAACGTGGTGTTCGGAAAACCACCTCATATTGAACACCACAAAAACAAAAGAACTGATTCTGGATTTCAGAAGGAATGGCAGGAATCCAGCACCACTCATCATAAAGGGAGACTGTGTAGAGAGAGTCCACTCTTTCAAATTCCTGGGCGTGCACATCTCCGACGACCTCTCCTGGTCTGCAAACACCAGAGCGGTGGTAGGGAAGGCCCAGCAGCGACTGCACTTCCTGAGATTGCTCAGGAAAAATAACCTAAAACAGCAGCTGCAGGTGTCCTTCTACAAAGCCACAGTGGAGAGCATCCTAACATACTGCATCACGGTGTGGTATGCTGGGTGCACAGCAGCAGACAGGAAAAAGCTCCAGAGGATCATCAAAACAGCCCAGAGAATCGTCGGCTGCTCTCTGCCCAGTCTGGAGGACATTGCCTGCTCTCGCTACCTCAGCAGAGCAGAAAACATCATCAAGGACTTTTCTCACCCCGGCCACCATCTCTTCGACCTGCTGCCTTCCGGCAAGCGCTACAGGTCACACAAAGCAAAAACGAACAGACTCAGAGACAGTTTCTTCCCCACAGCCATTACCACCCTAAACAGACACCGCACAAAAAACTGAAAACTGTTGCAAAAAACTACCTCACACGTATGTAAAATGGTACTCACGTACATGCTGTCTGCACTATGTTTGTTCACTGCTCAAACAGACACCGCACAAAAAACTGAAAACTCGTGCCAACACTACCTCATACGAATATAATGTTACTCATGTCTTGTTCTTGCACATGTCGACTGCACTACGTTTAATGCTCAAATTGCACAATGTCTGACCATTTCCTGTTTCATGCTGTCTATTTTTGCACTATGATGACTTTGCACCAAATGCAATATTGCACAACCGTTACGATACCGACGTTATCACGACAACCCTGTATGTAACATCCCACATGCCGACATTTCTTGTGTAAATACCATGTAAATTATAACTATAGCCTTATCCCCCTTGTCTTATAACATTATCTTCTCTGTTCCTTTATCTTC